>NW_016109560.1:2826-4627 GCF_001604975.1 Cebus imitator | reverse complement strand
AAAAAAAAAAAAAAATACACTTTCAGAGTACTTGGGCAATAGACCTTTGTGCTGAAGAATACAATATGGCTGGGCACAGTGGTTTACACCCATAATCCCAGCACTTTGGGAGGCCAAGGCCAGCAGATTGCTTGAGTCGAGGTGTTTGAGACCAGCTTGGGTAACAAAGTGAGACTTCATCTCTACAAAAAAATTAAACAAAATTAGCTCAGGATTGTGGCACATGCCTGTAGTCCCAGCTACTCAGGAGGCTGAGATGGGAGGATCACTGGAACCTGGGAGATGGAGGTTGCAGCAAGCTGAGCTCATGCCACTGAACTCCAACCTGGGCAACAGAGCAAGGCCCTGTCTCTCCCCTTTCTGCCAAAAAAGAATACAATATGACCTTGGGTAAGCTAATTTGTCTTTCTGAGCCTCCGGTTTCCTCACTGGTGTATATATCACTACCTTGAAAGATTATTGTGAAATTTGCTGTGCATTTTTTGATCACTTACTGTATGCTAAGCACTATGTGGTGCCCTAGAAGTATCATGGAAAAGAAGACAAACACAAGTCCAGGATCACACAGGCTGTGGATGGGCAGTGCTTCCGGTTCAGAGAGAGAGGCCCCTCTGGAAGCCCTGAGTTTGGAAGGGGTTGGCCTCTTGGAAGAAGCGCAAGAAGACCAGAGGGGCTGAAGTTCCCAGGAGCATAGAGGCAAGTGTCAGAAGTTGGATTCTGTAGGGACCAGGATAGCTTTATCTCTAATTGGAAGATGCAGGCTTCTTCCAAGGCCTGACTCAGAGTGAGGTCAGAAGAAAGTCAAATTTCTTTTTTTCTTCTTCTCTCTCTCTTTTTTTTTTTTTTTGCGATGGAGTTTTTGCACTTGTTGCCCAGGCTGGAGTACAATGGTGCAATCTCAGCTCACGGCAACCTCCGCTTCCTGGGTTCAAGTGATTCTCCTGCCTCAGCCTCCCGAGTAGCTAGGATTACAGGCATGTACCACCACACCCGACTAATTTTGTATTTTTAGTAGAGACAGGGTTTCTCCATGTTGGTCAGGCTGGTCTCTAACTCCCGATCTTAGGTGATCCACCTGCCTCAGCCTCCCAAAGCGCTGAGATTACAGGCATAAGCCATTGTGCCCAGGCACATAAATAAAGTTATATTGACATACAGCCACACTCATTCATTAAGAATTGTCTATGGCAATTCTTAATGAGCAAAAATAAATAAATAAATAAAAAGCAGGAGTTGCAATTCTCGCCTCTGATAAAATAGACTTTAAAGCAACAAAGATCAAAAGAGGCAAAGAAGGACATTACATAACGGTAAAAGGATCAATGCAACAAAAAGAGCTAACGATCCTAAATATATACGCACCCAATACAGGAACACCCAGATACATAAAAGAGAGTTAGACTTAACTCTCTTATAAAAAGAGTTAGACTCCCACACAATAATAGTGGGAGACTTCAACATCAATATTAGACAGATCAACGAGACAGAAAATTAACAAGGATATCCAGGACTTGAACTCAGATCTGGAACAAGTAAACTTAATAAACATTTATAGAACTCTCCACTTTAAATACACAAGATATACACTCTTATCAGTACCACATCACACCTATTTACAGGTTTAAATGAAATATTGGTTGGCTGCTTGTTTGTTATTTTCTTCCCTCATTTTTTCCTGTCTCCATTATTAAGCACAATTATTGGTATAAAAGAGGTTTTCAATACCCATTTTTAGACTGCATTCTAGCCTGGGCAATAAAGCAACACTTCCGTTCTCTCTCCCTCTTCCTCTTCCTCTTTC
>NW_016109560.1:0-1177 GCF_001604975.1 Cebus imitator | reverse complement strand
AAAAAAAAAAAAAAAGCTGGTGTAGTGGTTCATGCCTATAGTCCTAGCTACTTGGGAGGCTGAAGTAAGAGTATTGCTTGACCCCCAAAAGTTGAGGCTGCAGTGAGCTGAGATCGCGCCACTGCATTCTAGCCTGGGTGACAGAGCCAGACCCTGCCTAAAACAAACAAACAAATAAAAAATAGACAAGTCCTCCTTCCATAACCTAATTTGAACACATCTTCTATTTCCTTCTGGGACCCTTGACTGATGCACTCTTTGTTTACATTAATTTCTCAAGCAGATCTGGTAGACTGTATGCATTCTGCCCAGTTTCACAAAATAGTCACTCTGTTTCCCCTATATGACTTTTACAGTTGACTGTCCTATCACAGCTTACGTCAGAGATGAACGACACTCACACTGGCAAGGCCGTGGGGAACAGAGGTGCTTTCATCGACAGATGGGTAGGAATATAACATAGTACAAGCTAAACGCAGAGGAGTTTGGCAACATGTTACGTTTTAAAATATGCATCCCTTTTGACTCAGCAGTTTCATCTTTAGGAATTCATCTCAAGGAAATAATTATAGTACTGTGAAAATAGTAACGTACTGGGGTACGATCAAACCATGTGTCTATCAGAAGTTAACTAATTACATTAATTCACTTAGACATTTGTTGAGTGCCTAGTAAGCGTCAAGCACTGTTCTAGCCCCAAGGATAGAGCAGCAAATAAATTGGAAAAAGTTCTGTTTTCATGGAGCTTATATTTTAGCAGTTGGATTAATTACAAGAAATGTATACAGTGGAATGACATGCAACTATGCAGAAAAAATTAGTAGCTCACTGCAAATGATTATGAAAAGGTGTCCACAATATACCACTATAGAAAGAAAAAAAAAAAAGCAGGTTAGGCTGGGCATGGTGGCTCACGCCTGTAATCCCAGCACTTTGGCAGGCAGAGACAAGCAGATCACCTGTGGTCAGGAGTTTGAGACCAGCTTGGCCAACATGGTGAAACTGTCTCTACTAAAAATACAAAAATTAGCTGGTCATGGTGGTGTATGCCTGTAATCCCAGCTACCCAGGGGCTGAGGCAGGAGAATCACTGGAATCCAGGAGGTGTAGGCTGCAGTGAGCCAAGATCGTGCCATTGCACTCTAGCCTGGGCAACAGAGCAAGACCCTGTCTCAAA
>NW_016109559.1:9995-11571 GCF_001604975.1 Cebus imitator | reverse complement strand
TGCCCACGCTGGAGTGCAGTGGTGCGATCTTGGCTCACTGCAACCTCTGCCTCCCAGGTTCAAGCAGTTCTCCTGCCTCAGCCTCCCAAGTAGCTGCGATTACATGCATCTGCCATCACGCCCAGCTAATTTTTGTATTTTTAGTGGAGACAGGGTTTCACCGTGTTGGCCAAGCTGGTCTCAAACTCCCAACCTTGTGATCTGCCCGCCTCAGCCTACCAAAGTGCTGGGATTACAAGCGTGAGCTGCTGTGCCCGGCCCACACGAGCATTGTCTTTACCAGGCTTCCTGCTGGAATTTTTAAGTTGATAGAAAGGGCTTAATAGCCTAATAGTAAACAACATTAGTGCTGGGAGGGCAGCTTCTGAATCACGAAGTCTATGGTCAAATGCTGGCTACATAACCCTCTGGAATATTCCTGGGGATGGGAAGCTCATCCTGCCTTCCTCAGGCCCTACTCCATTTGGTGAAGATGATGGAACCAGAGATTCTCCTGCCTGCCTGATGTCAAGGCCATGAGCCCGATTCCTGTCCCTCCACCTCCACCTCCACTTTCTACCACCCACCACCTGCAAAAGAAAAATAAGTGGAAGTGGAGAGCGCATGCCTCGCACTGTGCCGTTTCCGTGCAGAGGCCTCCAGGACTTGGCTCCTCCCAACCGCTGAGCAGCAGCATTCTGCTGAGTCTCGAGGTCGCACACAGCACGACAGATGGCTCCATCTGCACTCACCCCGCATCTGAACGCCAGGCAGAGAGGAGGACACGTCCTGTCCTGTTCTAGGCTGACCCCTCCACACAGGCCCCTACGCTGCCTTCATGGCTCCTCTGGCAGCCTCAGTGACGGCGATGCCCACCGCCCCCCGACCAGCAGCAACCCTAGCCCCTGCTCCACAGGCTTGAAACAGGCTCCATTTTTCAAAGTAAAACAGCACAGTGAGCCCCTATCAGTGCCCTTTTGTAGCCCCACTCTTGGCCCTCTTCATCCCCCTTGGGAAGCTTTTTGTAAAAATACTCAAAACTGGCCAGAAGGCCAGGTGCAGTAGCTCACACCTATAATCCCAGCACTTTGGGAGGCTGAGGCAGGTGGATCACCTGAGGTCAGGAGTTCAAGACCAGCCTGGCCAACATAGTGAAACCCTGTTTCTACCAAAAATACAAAAATTAGCAAGGTGTAGTGGCATGCACCTGTAATCCCAGCTACTCAGGTGGCTGAGGCAGGAGAATTGCTTGTACCCAGGAGATGGAGGTTGCGGTGAGCCGAGGTCGCACCACTGCACTTCAGCCTGGGCGATAAAGCAAGATTCCATTTAAAAAAAAAAAAAACCACCAGACACGGTGGCTCAGGGAGAATCCCATAAGCCAGGAGTTTCAGACGAGCCCGGGCAATATAGGGAGACCTCATCTCCACGAAAAATTTAAATGTCAACTGGGTGTGGTGGTGTGCACCTATAGTCCCAGCTACTCGGGGCCTGAGGTGGGAGGATCACCCGAGCCCAGGAGGTCCAGGCCCAAGTGAGCCATGATCACGTCACTGCATTCCAGCCTAGGCGGCAAAATGAGACTCTGTCTCAAAAA
>NW_016109559.1:4579-7418 GCF_001604975.1 Cebus imitator | reverse complement strand
AAAAAATTAGCTGGGCATGGTGGCGCGTGCCTGTAATCCCAGCTACTCAGGAGGCTGAGGCAGGAGAATTGCCTGAACCCAGGAGGCGGAGGTTGCGGTGAGCCGAGATTGCGCCATTGCACTCCAGCCTGGGTAACAAGAGCGAAACTCCGTCTCAAAAAAAACAACAACAACAAAAAAACAATGTCAACATTCTGGTTGCCACCTGGTAATGTAGTTTGGAAGATGTTATCATTGGGGGAAGCTGGGTGAAGCGCATTTGAACTGTTTCTGTATTATTTCTTTTAACTTCGTGTGATTCTACAATTATCTCTAATAGTTTTAGAAAAAAGGTCATGGTGAGAGGCAAAGAGAATGATGTAAGTAAATTCCTCAGCACAATGCCTGACAGGTAGGAGGGACTTTAGTGCTGTAACTGGAAAAGTCCTGGGCAAGCCAGGACATCTGGTCACCCCACAGGGCAGGTCCAGAATTCACTCACTCAGTGTCACCGAGGACTCAGGTTTTCCACCTTCCCTCCTTGCCCTCCTTGGAATGCCGGCTCATATTCAAGTCGGATGCCCTCAGCATTACGGGGCAGCTTGCCCAGTTCCAGGCATCATGTGCACACTGGTCCACATCTCTCTGACCTCTCTGTGAGAGCAAAGAAACCATTCCTGGAGGCTTCCCCCCTTCACAACTTAGTGGCTACAGTTGCTTCACTTATGCATAAAAACCTCTTTCATGAAAATCAGCAAGTGAAATGGGGCCACAACGCTTAGGTTGGGTCCGTCTGGATTAACCTCCAGACCTGGGGGCAGAACCAGCCTGCGTCAAGTGGCGGAATTGCATCTATGCCAGCCTGTATGAAGGTTTCGGGTGGCCCCCAGAGCTGTTCTTTCATCCTTTCTCAGGACTCCACTGCTAACATGTGTGGCTCTGGGCACCTGAGTTGTGTTTCCTGGACCGGCCAGATCTAAGCGGGTCAATGCCAGGAACTGCGCTTGTTCATGTGTTTATCCTCAGCATCTTGCAGAGGACCTGTGCATGTAAGGCATGGATACATATTTGTTGAAATGAATTCAATAGCCTTCATCATATTGGTTCTGCTGCTCAAATGTCTAATTAAATCTATGCCCGTAACCATATTATGATGGTCCAGACTAGAAAGTTCATTAGGCACCAAGTCAGCTACCTAGAGTGTCTCTTAATTTCAGACACAGAGCTGCAGATTTTTCTTTCTCTGCTGAGTACTCCTAAATTTTTTTATTGAATTTTAGGTTTTGGGGTACATGTGAAGAACATGCAAGGTTGTTGCGTAGGTTGCACACGTGGCAGTGTGATTTGCTGCCTTCCTCCCCCTCACCTATATCTGGCATTTCTCCCCATGCCATTTCCCCCCAACTCCCCACCCCCCGCTGTCCCTCCCCATTTCCCTCCAACAAACCCCAGTGTGTAGTGTTCCCCTCCCTGTGTCCATGTGTTCTCATTGTTCAACACCCGCCTATGAGTGAGAACATGCGGTGTTTGATTTTCTGCTCCTGTGTCAGTTTACTGAGAATGATGGCTTCCAGATTCATCCATGTCCCTACAAAGGACACAAACTCATCGTTTTTGATGGCTGCATAATATTCCATGGTGTATATGTGCCACATTTTCCCTGTCCAGTCTATCATTGATGGGCATTNGTGGTGAGCCGAGATTGCGCCATTGCACTCCAGCCTGGGTAACAAGGGCGAAACTCCGTCTCAAAAAAAAAAAAAAAAAGAAAATATTGGTCTCCTTTGAGTTTTTCTAATCTTTCATCCCCATATCATGTAGTAGGCTAACAGACTGAATAACTAGCATAGTCAAAGCATGGGGACACTTGAGTCATTTAATATGATGGGTTTTCTTGTATATATTTCTTTCCCTTTCCACTGCCTGTCTGGATGACTGTCACCAGCTTCTGCCTCCTTGCCTACCCTTTCTCCTGAGTTTAATTAAATATATATAATAATATTGGGTGGATCTTATTAAAATATTCATTTTCCTGCATCATTTCTCTAAAGAACATCTGTTTATCTCCAGTGGTTCTATTGTGTGCAAGGTACCATCCAACCTTCCCAGGCTGGAATCAAAGCCTTCTCCTACTCACCTTGAGTTCGGTCTATCCATCCCTTTCGAATGGCCTCCCCATCTTCCCTCCAAACAACAACTATTCTAACAAAATTCTATCCTAATAGCCTGATTTTCCTTTTGTCTCCAGCACATGTTTTGCTGTCTTCAACTTTGCTTCTATGTTTCCCTCTTTCCTGTGAGTCCTCCCTCAAATATTATCCATCCTTTGATCATATTAGATCACTGGTGATCACATTTACGAGCCTTCCCATACAACTCCTGACCTCCTTTAGTATTAACTGTTTCATAGTATCACTCACTCGGCTTTCAAATCATGTACTGCCTTGTTTTGCTGTTTAACTCTTTCATCCGGTAAGAGCATCCAGTCTTCCTAACTAGATGGTAAACTCATGGGACGGGCACCAGGTCCTTCGGTGCGTCTCTATCTTTGTTTTTTTTTTTTTTTTTTGAGACGGGGTTTCGCACTTGTTTCCCAAGCTGGGGTGCAATGGCGCGATCTCGGCTCACCGCAACCTCCGCCTCCTGGGTTCAGGCAATTCTCCTGCCTCAGCCTCCTGAGTAGCTGGGATTATAGGTATGCACCACCACGCCCAGCAGATTTTTTTATTTTTAGTAGAGGTGGGTTTCACCATGTTGTCCGGGCTGGTCTCAAATTCCTGACCTCAGGCGATCCGCCCTCCTCGACCTCCTAAAGTGCTGAAATTACAGACTTTTGAGCCACTGCGCCCAACCTTTTTTT
>NW_016109559.1:0-3084 GCF_001604975.1 Cebus imitator | reverse complement strand
CAGGAGAATTGCCTGAACCCAGGAGGCAGAGGTTGCGGTGAGCCGAGATCGTGCCATTGCACTCCAGCCTGGATAACAAGAGCGAAACTCTGTCTCAAAAAAAAAACAAACAAACAACAAAAAAAAAAACAAGTACTCTTGTCTGCATAACCACAGCGCAGCCACCAAAACCAGGAAATCGACATGGATCCATTATTGTTACCACAAATGAAATTTTAAGATAGCGTATAAAACACTCATATGCATGGTTATTTTATAAGTATTAGTTAAGCGACAGAAGGAGACTTCAGAGAATGCCCAAGCTCATTGGGCACTACTTTGGGTGTTTTAGTTAATCTTCCTCTGCTGTCACTAGCACTTCAGGGGAAATTCTGGGAAACATTGCTCTTCAGGTTGTAGTAGACCATGAAGATCCTGTTCTGGATATGCCAACTTCAAGGGTAAAAAGTGGTAACCTTTACCAAAGATAAATGCTTGGGATATCTCAGGCCCACCTGGAGCTCCACCAAACAGGATCTCTGTAATGTTTCACCCTGGTCCTGAACAGCGGATGAAAGGTCCAGGCCCTTTTTCTTGCTGCATATGTTTTCTTGCTTATTTATGTTTCCAGCAGCCAATGGCATGGCCAGTGACATGCTTGACTAGCTTGCCATCCATTACTCATACACTTTTTTTTTTTCCCATCTCGATACAATATGAACATTCAGGTGGAGGTCAGAAATGCAATGTGTCAGGACTATGGGCACTAAATAATCTTTTGCCTCAAATCCAGGGGTCTGCCCATTTGCAGATGGATTTGCCAGTCCATGTATGGTAAATTTGATCTTGAAAAATATCTGAGACCCATTTGATACTATTAGTTGGAGTGCCACTTTGGAAATATCAAAGGGCTTGTTCAAAAAAACCTGAGTTCTTGCCTAAATTATCCATGTAATCTTGGGCAAGGTGTTTAAGTCCTTGGGGTCTTACTTTGCTCATTTGCAACATGAGGAAGACAGGACTAGATGATCTCTGAGATCACTGGACAAGATGTCTTGCAGCAGTGCAATTTTATGATTATCTACTTGAAAGAGCCCTAAAGCCACGCAGATAGGAAGTATCATCTTGTGCTAAATGCCATGACCCAAGCAGGAATTGGTACTCATTCACACCACAGTTAGTTTATGTTTTAAATGTGTAAGTTCAACTAAGTTTCTACGAAAAAAACCACAGAAAATAATGACCACAATGTTTTTCTGCTATAATCAATCCATTGGACATTAGTCACACGCATTGGTGGAGGTTTTGAGTGATGGAAAATGAGCCAGAAAATGGAGCTGAATTAGAGGGTGGGAAAAATATAAGAGGTTTCCACAATGGAGGCAAGGCAATAGTAAACCTTCCTAAGGACTAATTCAGATATCTCAGGAGGAGAAGTTGGAAATGTCACTAGAGCTCTGTCTCCATTGATTGCTACGATAATCAAACCCTTTGGATGGGAGGGAATACAGAGGGCACCCTCAAAAATTAGTGGTTCTTAGTCCTCCAACTTATTTTCTTATCTTTGGATTCATAAATTCACAGAGGGTGGTGAGGAGGAAAAACCTTCCTTAAGTAAAGTAATCTAATAGAAATTCTCCAAAGCCTTTTCTTCCCCTTCAATCCAAAGTACCCATTCCTTCCTCCCAAATTACCTTATCTAGAGAAATTAATACATATTGTCCTTTTTGTCTGCCTTTGAATCTTATCTACTCTTGGCTAGGAGCTTTTTGGCAAGAAGAGGATGAGGAGTTTGGCCTCCCTTGTTTAAATCCTTTGTTCTTCTGTCACGGAAGTCAGGCCTGCTCCATTCATCACAGGTTTGGCCACTCAGCATCTGACACCACAATGATAAATATAAATGCTAACACCTCTCAAACTTTCCCTACCTGCTAGTCACTGTGCTAAGCGCTTTATATGTATTGTTACTTTTTTTTTTTTTTTTTTTNCAGCTACTTGGGAGGCTGAGGCAAGAAAATTGCTTGAACCCAGGAGACAGAGGTTGCAGTGAGCCGAGATTGCCCCACTGCACTCCACCCTGGGTGACAGAAGAAGACTCTATCTCAAAAAAAAAAAAAAAATTATGATGACTTTGGCTGGGCACGGTGACTCCACCCACACCTGTGATCCCAGCACTTTGGGAGGCCAAGGTGGGTGGATCATGAGATCAGGAGATCAAGACCATCCAGGCCAGCATGGTAAAACCCTGTCTCTACTAAAATACAAAAAAAATTAGCCAGGCGTATGAGTGCTGAGGCAGGGGAATCACTTGCGCCCAGGAGGCGGAGCTTGCAGTGAGTGGAGATTGCACCACCGCACTCACTGCGCTCCAGCTGGTGACAGAGCAAGACTGTTTCTAAAAAAGGCCAGCGTGGTGGCTCCACCTGTAATCCCAGCACTTTGGAAGGCCAAGGTGGGCAGAGCACCTGAGGTTGGGAGTTCGACACTAGTCTGACCAACATGGAGAAACCCCATCTCTACTAAAAAATACAAAATTAGCCAGGTGTGGTGATGCATACCTGTTATCCCAGCTATTTGGGAGGCTGAGGGAGGGGAATCACGTGAATCAGGGAAGGCGGAGATTGCGGTGAGCCGAGATTGTGCCGAGCGGAGATCGTGCCATTGCACTCCAGCCTGGGTAACAAGAGCGAAACTCAGTCTCAAAAAAAGGAAATTATTATGATTTGTAGTAGAGACAAAGACTCATGCCCAAGCTAACCTTGAACTCCTGGGCGGCCCAAGTGATCCTCCCACCTTGGCCTCCCAAAGTGCTGGGATTACAGGTGTGAGCCATTGTGCCCTGCTCTAACAGCATTTTACCAGTTCAAAAGCACCTTTTTATTTTTGAGATAGGGTCTCCATTTATCACCCAGGTTGGAGTGCAGTCATGGTGGAACCACAACTCACTGCAGCCTAGACCTCTTGAGTAGCTGGGATCACAGACTCACATCACCAAACCCAGCTAACTTAAAAATTACAATGACGGCCAGGCACGGTGGCTGATGCCTGTAATCCCAGCACTTTGGGAGGCCGAGGGGGGTGAATCATGAAGTCAGGAGTTTGAGA
>NW_016109558.1:2467-4633 GCF_001604975.1 Cebus imitator | reverse complement strand
CAGTGCAGTGGCACAATCTTGGCTCACTGCAACCTCCACCTCCTGGGTTCAAGCGATCTTCCTGCCTCAGCCTCCCAAGTAGCTGGGACTACAGGCGCACGCCATCATGCCTGGCTATTTTTTTGTAATTTTAGTAGAGACAGGGTTTCGCCATGTTGGCCAAGATGGTCTCGATCTCTTGATCTTGTGATCCGTCCATCTCTGCCTCCCAAAGTGCTAGGATTACAGGCGTGAGCCACCACGACCAGCCACCATATGCAAAAATTGAATAAAATGGATTAAAGATTTAAGTTTATCTAGGACCTCAAATTATGAAACTACTAAAAGAAAACACTGGGGAAACTCTCCAGGTGCTGAAGTGGGCAAAGATTTATTGAGCAATACCCCACAAGTACAGGCAACCAAACCAAAAATGGACAAATGGGATCATATCAAGTAAAAAAGCTTCTGCACAGCAAATGAAACAATGAACGAAGTGAAGAGACAACACACAGAATGGGAGAAAAATATTTGCAAATATTTTCTCAGGATATATAAGGAGATCAAACAACTAAAGAGGGAAAAAAATCTAATAACCCAACTAAAAACGGGCAAATCATCTGAACAGATATTTCTCAAAACAAGACATACAAATGGCAAACAGGTTTATGAAAAGGTGCTTACATCATTCATTGATCATTAGAGAAATGCAAATCAAAACTACAATGAGATATCATCTTGCCCAGTTAAAACAGGTTTTATCAAAAAGATAGGCAAGGCAGGGCACGGCAGCTAACACCTGTAATCCCACACTTTGGGAGGCCAAGGTAGGCAGATCATCTGAGGTCAGGAGTTCGAGACCAGCCTGACCAACATGGTGAAACCCCGCCTCTATTAAAAATACAAAAAATTGGCCAGGTGTGGTGGTAGGCACCAAAATCCCAGCTACTTGGAAGGCTGAGGCAGGAGAATTGCTTGAACCTGGGAGGCGGAAGTTGCGGTGAGCCGAGATTGCACTACTGCACTGGGTGAGAGAACANAAAAAGAGGCAATAATAAAGCTGGCAAGGATGTTGAGGAAAGGGAACCTTCATACACTGTTGGTGGAAATATAAATTAGTACAACTAAAATGAAGAACAGTTTGGAGGTTCCTCAAAAACCTAAAAATAACTGAAAATAGAGCTACCATACAAATCCAGCAATCTCACTCCTAGGTACATATCCAAAAGAAAGGAAATCGCTTTGTCAAAGAGATATCTGCACTCCCATGTTTACTGCAGCACTATTATTCACAATAGCCAAGATTTGGAAGCAACCTAAGTGTCCATCAATAGATGAATGGATAAAGAAAATGTGGTACATATACAAAGTGGAGTACTATTTAGTCATAAAAAAAATAATGAGATCTGCTTGGTGCAGTGGCTCACACCTGTAATGCAGCACTTTGGGAGGCCAAGACAGATGGGTCACTTGAGCTCAGGAGTTTGAGATCAGCCTGGGCCAAGTAGTAAAACCCTGTCACTACAGAAAATACAAAAATTAGTAGGGTGTGGTAGCACGTGCCTGTAGTCCCAACTACTCAGAAGGCTGAGGTAGGAGGATTGATTGAGTTCACCAAGTTGAGGGTGCAGTGAGCAACGATCACGCCACTGTACTCCAGCCTGGGCAACAGAGTGAGACCCTGCCTGAAAATAAACAAACAAACAAAACCCCCCAAAAGTTCATATTTTGGAAAGAATAGAATAAAAAATAATTTGGAAGTGGATATTACTCTTTGATTGACTCAATTATTTCAACTATGGAAGGCAAGCAGAAGAGAGAATATGGTTAAACAGACCTTGTATTCAAGTTTATAATCTTCTAAAGTAAACTATTTTTTCAAGAATGTTTACTGTCTTGGTGAGGTGGCTCATGTGTGAAATCCCGGCACTTTGGGAGGCCGAGGCCGGCAGATCACTTGATGTTAGGAGTTCAAGACCAGCCTGGCCAACATGGTGAAACCCAGTACTTACAAAAAATATAAAAATTAGCCAGGCATGGTGTGCACATCTGTAATCCCAGCTACTTGGGAGACTAAGGCATGAGAATCGCTTGAACCCAGGAGGCAGAGGTTACACTGAGCTGAAATTGTGCTATCACACTACAGCCTGCATGACAAAGCAAGACTGTTTCAAAAAAAAAAAAAAA
>NW_016109558.1:0-1157 GCF_001604975.1 Cebus imitator | reverse complement strand
AAGGAAAAATAACTCTTGTCACCTAAGAAATATAAAATTATAACTTTGAATATGCTCCTTCAAACTATAATTGTATCACCTCCCACGGAGATTCTCAGCAGCACAGCCAAGTCAGGGAAACACTGGCCTGAATAAGATCTTTTAAATCAAAAAAAAAAAAACTGAGTGAAAAAAAAAAAAAAAAAAAAAAAAAAAAAAAAAAAGCAGAAGAAAGTAATTCAAATACATGTTTTAAAATTCCATTTACATACTTAAATGATATTATTTTCCACAGTAAATGTCATTCGTTATAAGACCAAGGAGATGATTTTAACAAATAAAAATAACTTAAAATGATGTTTCTAATAATATATATATATTCATTACTTTTTAGGCAGAGGTTTAAATCTATTTTTGACTGGGTGTGGTAGTTCATGCCTGTAATCCCAGTGTTTTGGGAGTCCAAGATGAGATAATCGCTTGAGGCCAAGAGTTCAAGACCATCCTGGACAACATGTGACACCCCATCTCTACCAAAATTTTTAAAAAATTAGCCAGGTGTAGCATGTGCCTGTCATCCCAGCTACTTGAGAGGCTGAGGCAGAAGAATCACTTAGATTCAGGAGTTTGAGGTTACAGTGAGCTACGATCATTCCACAGCTCTCTAGCCTAGGCAAGAGAGTGAGTCCCTGTGTCAAAAAAAAAAAAAAATTATTAATGACTTTAAACTGATGACTTAACCAAATCTTCAACTTGAGATTCGTGATTTCTAATACCAATCTTTAATTTTTCCAAAGCTTTTGTAGTGCATTCTATTAATTTTTTTACTTTCTGAATGTTAGTTGATCTTAACTGCAGCGCAATTAAAAGTGATAAAAATTCTTGAAGAGTATCAATCATTAAAGTAAGGTCTTGCAAGAAATTAATATTAGTTAATCTTGTTGCCAGACAAGAATAAAAAGAATAGAAAAATACATTTATAATGTAGGATATGTGTGCCATATAGCCCTGGCAGTTCGTAAAGTACAAGACCACCCATCTCAACCTAAGTACTTGGCCAATTTTAATAATGTCAGTTTCAAGTTATTTAGCTACAATTTCCAAATGATTCCTTTTTTTTGGATTGGTGATAAACAGAATGAATTTTATCCAGAATTTTCTTTCTTTTTTTTTTTTTT
>NW_016109557.1:3373-4636 GCF_001604975.1 Cebus imitator | reverse complement strand
TTGTGTGTGAAGCAAAGAAAGAAATCTGACCTCGGACCTCTAAATCCTTAGGTCATCTGGGGCTTAGGACAGGGAGAGAAAAAAAAAGTTTCTTTGTTAGATGGCTTATTTTAAAAAGGCACAAGAGGGGAAGGAAAAAAAAGAGTTTCTTTTGTCCCATATGCTAAGCAATGGGTGTTGTCATTTTGAAAGTTATACAAATTCACATGACAAAATAAAAAGCCAGACATAAAAATCTGAGCACTCAACAAAAAGGAACAAATTAAAATGCAGTATGCTGGTATTATAAATCCAAAAATAAATATGTGGGCAAATGTTTCTAAAGGGCACGCTTCCCAATGCTCTTTCCTATTGCAAACGAAATCCGTTCCAAAACCCACCTATTAGAAGGCCTTCTTATTACTCTCTAATCTTGGTGCTCCATGTGAGCTGGCAGAAGGGAGAACTAATTTGGATCATCCAAAATCATTTACATTTGGTTTTGGTTGCATTATATGAGGGTGGTAAGTTGGCTACAAATTTCCCTCCCTAATTAAGTTTACTTTAGAATAATTTTAAATTTTATATTCCCTCCGCACAAGCCAAGTAACAACTGCAGACAGTGGCTGGCTGGCAACAGCGCAAAGCCAATCATGCATGTTTTTTTTAAATTGTCATAGATATGTTATCTGCACACAGCTAATCACGGTGACAGAATTAGCCTCCGCTCAGGATGCCAGTGTTGGGAAGCATTCAGAGACCCAGATTTGCTAATAATGTCATGTACGTGCAAACAAAGGTGTGGTGAGACATGGCCAGGTGTGACACCCATTGAGTGGAATACCATTCATCAAAGAGATGACTTTCACTCCTTATAATCACACCCCTGGTTGGGCGCAGTGGCGCACACCTGTAATCCTAGCACTTTGGGAGGATGAGGCGGGTGGATCACCTGAGGTCACGAGTTCGAGACTAGCCTGGCCAACATGGTGAAACCCTGTCTCTACTAAAAATACAAAAAAGTTAGGCCAGATGCAGTGACTCATGCCTGTAATCCCAGCACTTTGGCAGGCCGAAGAGGGTGGACCACGAGGTCAAGAGATTCGAGACCATCCTGGCCAACATGGTGAAACCCTGTCTCGGCTAAAAATACAAAAATGAGCTGGGCATGGTGGTGCATGCCTGCAGTCCCAGCAACTCGGGAGGCTGAGGCGAGAGAATCACTTGAACTTGGGAGGCAGAGGTTGCAGTAAGCTAAGACTGACCCACTGCACTCCATCCTAG
>NW_016109557.1:0-1258 GCF_001604975.1 Cebus imitator | reverse complement strand
TTTTTTTGAGATGGAGTTTCGCTCTTGTTACCCAGGTTGGAGTGCAGGGGTGCGTTCTCGGTTCATTGCAACCTCCACCTCCTGGGTTCAAGGGATACTCCTGTCTTAGCCTCTCAAGTTACTGGGATTACAGGCATGCACCACCACACCCAGCTAATTTCTATATTTTTAATAGAGACGGGGTTTCTCCATGTTGGTCTGGCTGGTCTCGAACTCCTGACCTCAGGTGATGAGCCCGCCTTGGCCTCCCAAAGTACTGGGATTACAGGCGTGAGCCACTGCGCCCGGTCGAATCACCTATCTTCCTATGGACATGGTTAACTGCTAGTCGCCATTACACACAGAAAAGACAAACCAAAAGGCAAAATGACAAAAACAAAAAGCCAAGGCCACAGATTAAAAAGAATATATGGCTGAAAACATCACTAAAGCAAGTCCCTCTGCTTCTAATAAGTTTCCTCCTCTAGTTTGACAAGAGGCAACTTTATCCCTGTTCCATGAATAAACAATGGAAGCTTGATCCATCTGCAAAGCTGGAAGAGTAGACATGTCTGGGCCTTACCATGTATCCAACATCCTGTCTCCCAAAACAGGACATGAATCACAGAGCTGAGGAACTACTCTATCATTTCCAAAGGAAAAAGACACAGAGCTCGACAGTGAGCTTCTTATTCCCAAACAATATGCTCTGAGATAATCAAGTTATCCGTTCTGTTTATAAAGACTTAAATTGGTTCTTAAAAACCTTTCATCTAAGTAGTTCACATCTCACTCGATATGATTTGATTTCCATGTAAAAATAAGGTCTCATAAAGGGAGCAGCAGATTCATATTCTCTCTCTTGTAGTCCCAGTTACCAATGTGTGTCGGCAGAGAATGTTTACAACATCAGTTGGTTGAGATGAATGGAGGACATGGTTATGTCAGCATCATGGATCAGGTTTTTCACATGCAGGGGAAAGAAATAGGTGAGTATGAATGGAGTATTATTCAACCCTGGAAAAGAAGGATAGCCTGCCATTTCCAGCAACATGGATGGACCCAGAAGACACTGCGCTAAGTGAAATAGGCCAGACACAGAAGGACAAATATTACATGACCCATTTTTACGAGGAATCTAAAATATTCAAAATCAGAGAACCAAGGAGTAGAACAGTGGCTGAAGGAAGGAGAAATGGGGAGGAGTGGCTCAAAGGATACAAAGCGTTTATATGCAAGATGAATAAATTCTTTTTTTTTTTTTTTGAGACGGAGTTTC
>NW_016109556.1:2394-4639 GCF_001604975.1 Cebus imitator | reverse complement strand
AGATCGCGCCATTGCACTCCAGCCTGGGTAAGGTGAGTGAACCTCGTCGAAAAAAAAAAAAAAAAAAGCGAAAAACATTAGCTTGGCATGGTGGCGCATGCCTGTAGTCCCAGCTACTTGGGAGGCTGGGGTGGGAGGATCACTTGGGCCAGGAGATTGAGGCTACAGTGAGCTATGATTGTGTCACTTCAGTCCAGCCTGGGCAACAGAGTGGAAAAAAAAAAGAGTTATTTGTATATTTTGGATGCAAGACCTTTATCGGATATGTAATTTACAAATATTTTCTACAAGTCTGTGACTTGTCTTTACAGGTACTTGACAGTGTCTTTCACAGAGAAAAGGTTTTTATTTATTTATTTATTGAGGTGGAGTCTCGCTGTCACCCTGGCTGGATTGCAATAGCGCGATCTCGGCTCACTGCAACCTCCACCTTCCGGGTTCAAGGGATTCTCCTGCCTCAGCCTCCAGAGTAGCTGGGACTACAGGCTCACACCACCATGCCCAGCTAATTTTTGTATTTTTAGTAGAGATGGGGTTTCGCCATATTGGCCAGGCTGGTCTCAAACTCCTGACCCTGTGATCCACCCACCTTGGCCTCCCAAAGTGCTGGGATTATAGGTGTGAGCTATTTATTTATTTTGAGATCAAGTTTTGCCCTTGTTGCCTAGGCTGGAGTGCAGTGGTGCGACCTTGGCTCACCGCAACCTCGGCTCACCGCAACCTCCGCCCCCTGACTTCAAGCTATTCTCCTGCTTCAGCTTCCCAAGTAGTTGAGATTACAGGCACCCACCACCACGCCCCGCCAATTTTTTGTATTTTTAGTAGAGACGGGGTTTCACCATGTTGGCCAGGCTGGTTTTGAAGTCCTGACCTCAGGTGATCCACCTGTCTCAGGCTCCTAAAGTGCTGGGATTACAGGTGTGAGCCACCGCGCCTGGCCAAAGCAGGAGAATCTCCTGAGCCTGGGAGGCGGAGGTTGCACTGAGCCGAGATTACCCCACTGCACTCCAGCCTGGGTGACAGATTAGAACTGTGAGAAAGAGAGAGAGAGAGAGAGAGAGAGAGAGAGAGAGAGAGAGGCAGGCCGGCCAGCCAGGCAGGACTCTAAGAAAGAAAAGAAAAAGAAAGGAAAAGCAAAGAAAAAAGAAAGAAAAGAAAGAAAGAAAGGAAGGAAAGTAAGTCCAGGCGTGATGGCTCACACCTGTAATCCTAGCACTTTGGGAGGCTGAGGTGGGTGGATCATGAGGTCAGGAGTTCAAAACCAGCCTGACCAATACAGTGAAACCCCGTCTCTACTAAAAATGCAAAAATTAGCTGTGGGCACGGTGGTGCGAATCTGTAATCCCAGCTACTCAGGAAGCTGAGGCAGGAGAATCACTTGAACCTTGGAGGCGATGGTTGCAGTGAACAGAGATCACGCCACTGTACTCTAGCCTGGGCGACAAAGTGAGACTCTGTCTCGAATTAAAAAAAAAAAGAATAAAAAATAAGAGCAATAAATATTTTTTTAAAGGAGGCCAAGATGTGACAGAGAGGATCACGGAGTTAGCAGACAAGGATTTTAAAGGTCACTGTGACCTGGGGCATGGCACACACACACACGGTCCCCGACTTATGATGATTTGACTTACAATTTTTCTACTTAACAATGTTGTGAAAGTGATATGATTTCAGTAGAAATCACACTTCAAATGTTGAAAAAAGAATTAAAAGGCCGGGCGCGGTGGCTCAAGCCTGTAATCCCAGCACTTTGGGAGGCTGAGGCGGGTGGATCACGAGGTCAAGAGATCGAGACCATCCTAGTCAACATGGTGAAACCCCGTCTCTACTAAAACTAAAAAAAAATTAGCTGGGCATGGTGGCGCGTGCCTGTAATCCCGGCTACTCAGGAGGCTGAGGCAGGAGAATTGCCTGAACCCAGGAGGCGGAGGTTGCGGTGAGCTGAGATCGCGCCATTGCACTCCAGCCTGGGTAGCAAGAGCGGAACTCCGTCTCAAAAAAAAGAATTAAGAGATAAGGTCTCACTCTGTAGCCTGGGCTGGAGTGCAGTGGCGTAATCATAGCTCACTGTGTACCTTGAACTCTTGGGATCAAGTAATCCTTTTGCCTCAGCCTCTGAGGCAAAGTGCAAATCCCAGCACTTTGGGAGGCTGAGGCGGGTGGAACCCCATCTCTACTAAAAATATAAAAATTAGCCGGGCGTGGTGGTGTGAGCCTATAGTCCCAGCTACTCAGGAGGCTGAGG
>NW_016109556.1:0-1244 GCF_001604975.1 Cebus imitator | reverse complement strand
CATTAGCTGGGCATGGTGGTGCGTGCCTGTAATCCCAGCTACTCAGGAGGCTGAGGCAGGAGAATTGCTTGAACCCAGGAGGCGGAGGTTGCAGTGAGCCCCGAGATCGCACCATTGCACTCCAGCCTGGGTAACGAGCGAAACTCCGTCTCAATGGCAAGTAGACCTGCAGGTAGAAACCCACGGACTAGGATTACAGGCGACACTGCAACCCCAGCACTTTGGGAGGCCGAGGCGGGAGGATCACTTGAGCCCAGGGGTTTGAGAGCAGGCTGGGAAACATAGCGAGACTCCATCTCTACAAAAGGAAACAAAATTAGCCAGGTGTGCCGGTGTGTGCCGGTGGTGTCAACAGCTCCAGAGGCTGAGACAGAAGGGTCACTTGAGCTCCTGAGGTCAAGGCTGCAGTGAACCGAGATTGCGCCACTGCACTCTAGCCTGGAGGGCAGAGTGAGACCTTTTCCAAGAAAGAAACCGAAAGGATATGCCTTCCATGACCTGATACCTGACCTGATGTGTTCATTGATTTAAGACATGGGGTCTCGCTCTGCTGCCCAGAGTGCATTGATGCAGTCCTGGCCCACCGCACCTTTGACCTACTGGACTCAAGGGATCCTTGTGCCTCAGCCTCCTGAGTAGCTGGGAGTACAGGGGTGCACCACTACACCTGGCCTGTACATTTTTTTTTTTTAGAAACAGGGTATTACTATGTTGCTCACCCTGTCTCAAACTCCTGGCCTCAAGTCTTACAAGTTACTGCGCTAGTGATCTGATTTTTTATTGGAGACACTGTCTTGCGCAGTCCTCCAGGCTGTAGTACAGTGGTGTGAACACAACTCCCTGCAGCCTCCCCATGTAGCTGGGACCACAGGTGTGAGCCACCTGGCTTGGTTAATTTTCACGTTTTTGTAGAGATGGGGGCTCTCGCCATGCGGCCCAGGCTGGCATTGAACTCCCAGTCTCAAGCAATCCTCCCATATCAGTCTCCCAACGTGCTGGGATTACAGGCATGAGCCATTGAGCTGGGCTGCAAGCCTTCTTATTTACGGCGTCATTGTGCACTCGTCTGGGAATGCCCATTCTTTCAAACCTTTCAGCCAACCATCTTCAGCTTTCTCCCAGGTATTTTCATTTTAAGCCTTTTCCTAATTTTATTTTCTCTCTCTCTCTCTTTCCTTCTCTCTCCCTCCTTTCCTTCCCTCCCTCCCTCCCCTCCCTTCCCTCCCTCCCCCCCTCCCTCCCTC
>NW_016109555.1:0-4639 GCF_001604975.1 Cebus imitator | reverse complement strand
TCCACTGCTTCCCCTAACCCTGACACCGCAGTCAGTCCACTCTGACCTTTTCCAGACAGAATAAGGCAAATGAGCATATTTCCCATCCCCCTCTAAGCCTTCTGGAACAAGGCTGATCCCAAATCACACTCCAGAAAGGTGGAAACGGAGACATGGTGAGTAAAGGTCAGCTGTGGTGAGGTTGGAGTAGGAACTCCTTGCAGACTCAGGCGGTGGAATGTCTAAGAGTTCCAGGGTGTTGCCAGCAATGCACACGGGAAAGCATGAATGAGGATTCCCTGTGACTATTACAAAGACACCTGCTTCTAAGGGAATGGCCTGAAACCAGAGGTCTTAGAACAGCTCTCTCAAGTTAGAGCTGCTTACTGGACTCCAGGATCTGAATTTTTATGCCGATCACAAGTATCCATTTTATTTGTGAAGACCAGTGGACAGTAAAAGCAGAGATGTAAGGCCATGATTGCTTGAAGAGGAATTGTAGATGTGGTTAATTATTGGAATATTTCCAACGTAAAAAAATGCCGGGTAGGATTACTTTTAAAGAGGAAACTGCTCCATTAACTAAGTCACAAAATTATAGACCAAAGTACGTATGTATCTTCTGTCAGCCATTCTACCCCTCATGCTCACACCCATGGCCTCTCAAGAGTCACAGAATTTGGGAAATACTAGTTTCTAGTTAGCCAAAAATGTCCAGAATTAAGGGACTTGCTCAAGGACTCCAAGCAATTGTGACAAAGCCTAAATCTAGTCTTTACTGATTTAGAAGTGACAAAACAAATGAGAAAGGACCGATTTAGAAGGGGCCAGCGACTTCTTAACAGATCACCCTGCCTCTTCCGCAAACAGACTTCATTTCCTGGCTTTTAACTTTGAAGCAAACTCAGTATTACTAAAATATTAGATCTTGAAAGATTAAAAGAATAAAGAGGGATCACTGTTATTACTAGTAAAAGTTCCACATAATGAAAACCTGGAGATGAAAAATATCAGTGTGTAAAGCATACAAAGGAGGTAGCCATTGCTCACATGACCAGAATATTTGCCATTGGCTACATTAAATTGAGAATGTCCATATTAAATGTCTCAAGGGCCAGGCTGGTAATAAATGTGTGAATCAGGCGGGGTGGGGAAAGCTTCTGCAAATGGACTGACTTGGAACAAACTAAATATTTTGCTGACAAGGTCTTGAAAAACTAGAGAAAATAATGGTGATGATGAAGATTATTCTCTGTTTTAAGGGAAGTACCAAGGCAGCCAAGGAGAAAATCTTACCGAGGTGAGCCCGATATTGTACACCGATTTCCCTGTCAAGGCATTCAAAGGGTCCTAAGCAGTACTCCTGGGGAGGCTGAAAGGTTGAGGTAGCTACTCAGAGGCAGAACTTTCATCATCCTCACAAGACTGAACTGGAGTTAAGAGCTATTACGACAGCTAGAACCTCAGAGGCCAAGTTCCTGAAGGTGAGTAAGCAAACCAAATTTATGGTGATTTGAGTCAGAGCAGTGGTGATCTGTGAATAAGAGGAAATGGGTAAATAGAGAAGAAACAGACAGGCTTCTACTCTCCCATTAAAAACTTATAGGGAGTAGCAAGGCTTGTTGCAAACTGCTAAAATGTGCAAGGCCTGCCAAAAGGCACTCAAATTCACACTTCCTGAAAACTAGGAATTGCCCAAATGAAACACGTATGCATCATTTATCAGCTTGTAAGCCAAGAAATCTGTAGAGATGACCTACTCCAAGAGCTACAAATACAAATATTTCTGTAAGAGGCTTCAAGATTCAACATTAGAATATAGAGCTTTTTATGTGCCAAAAAAAGCTGTGCTAAGACCTTACATATACCTTTTCTTATTTAAACATACTCACAACAACCTTGTGAGTTAGGCATACAATGATCATCACATATCAATGCTTATTTTCCATAATTTGTCTAAGGCCACCCTGTGAGTATACAGCAGGGCATGGAATTAAACTCTGATCGCCCGATCCCAGGTCCAGACCTCTCTCCACTAAAAGACATCACCCTATCGCAAAGCATCAGAGCTTTCAGTGTTGCAATTGAAAATGAACAGAATATAATTGAGCCCTAAATCAAGAAAATATGAGTTTTGAGAATATTTACTATTCAGAGGGTACTTGAGTCTTACTCAGCCAGTACTCATTAGAACTTTTTAAAGTTTTCTTTCTAGTTTCCCAAAAAATATATGCACTGCTTTCAGAAAATATGGTTTTTTTGTTTTGTTTTGTCTTTTTGTGGTGTTTTTAAGACAGAATCTCACTCTGTTGCTCAGGCTGGAGTGTAGGTGGTGCAATCTTGGCTTAATGCAACCTCCACCTCCCGGGTTCAAGCGATTCTCCTGCCTCAGCTTCCCAAGTAGCTGGAATTTCAGGTACTGGCCACCATGCCTGGCTAATTTTTGTATTTTTAGTAGAGTCGGGGTTTTACTACGTTGCCTAGGCTGGTCTTGAACTCCTAACCTCAAGTGATCCACCCATTTTAGCCTTCCAAAGTGCTGGGATTACAGTGTGAGCCACCATGCTGGGCCATGAGTGTGGTTTTGGTAGCTAGCATTGAGTTCTACGTTTAGAATAACATCCTTTATTAATTAGGTACTCCTCAATGATGTCCACTGACTTGGGCAAGATCAAAGGGCAAATGTTGCAATTTCCTTTGCTTTCCTGTTTATAGTAATCAGAAAATGCAGGCTCCATGGCCTTTTGCTTCCCTGCAAGTTTTCTTAAATATTTCTGCACTCACATACATCTTTTGGGTTTGGCAGATGTCAAAAGTCTGAAGCATAAATCAAACTCAGGATTGAACATCGCAGTTCTTTCTAGAATGTTTGCAATCCTTGCTTGCAAACTCATTCTTATTCAGAAGAACATCTGAATATCAAAAGGACTGAAAATCAAAACTACTACATAATACTGTAGATTATTACAAAATATTACATTGGAGGTTATTTAGTTGCTGACCTTCCACTTTCATTATAAGGAGCTCTAGGACATAAAAAGTTTGGTGTTAAGAAAAGTTCTACTTAGTGAATTTATAAATCAAATAAGCACTTTAAACAGCAACACCCCAAACAGGACTCTAAGATGTAATGTCTATTCCTGGAGTAACAGTGGTCACAACTAGAGAAACAGAGTGGATTAAAAAAATCCATGTTCAAAATCTATTTTTTACCTAATTGCCTGAGATTTATAACAGCTTTTATAATAGACCTTCATTAAATCAGAAATAAACATTGAAGCCTTTATGATTACTTGTTTCTGTCTCACCATTTAAAAAATAGAAACAAAGTATTAAATTTACCTCAAAAAAAAAAAAAAAAAAGAAAACCGAGCCTTGCCCTTGATGATCCCATTGAGACAAGGAAAATTCTGGAGGGCAGATATTGACAGAAAGATAATATTAAAAAGGCAGAATTACATAAATATAGAAAAGAGCCATGGCAATATTTTGTGAGCATTTAAAAGAAGGAGTGGTTAACCATGGCATGTGTATACCTATATAACAATCTTGCATGATCTGCACATGAACCCCAGAACTTTAACTATAATAATTAAAAAATTAAAAAAAAAAAGAAGGAGTGGTTAATTCTGACTAAAGAAGGAGAGGGGAGGGTTCATGAAGGGTGTCACAGGAGTTAGCACTGGAAGGATTTGACTCTGAGCAAATCACAAAACCCTCCTAAGCATTACCTTGCTCTCTGAGAAGAATAGAATAGAGTTAAATCCCTCTCACAGGGGTACTGTGAGGGTTAAATGAGGTAATGGATGTGAAAGTGCCCACTTGGTTGCAACCAGATAGAAGATTCTCCAGTGTTAGCTGAGTGTGAGTCCTATAATAATCTGTGGCTCCCAAAACAAAGGTATCAAGTACAGTGGTGAACACAGATTTAAGCTGATGTAAATATTATGTTATATAACTAAAGTCTGTATGCAAAGTATAATATCACACTAGTCACATATTAGGATCAATGTAATAATCACTCAATTTTTTATTTTTAAATGCAGTTATAAAATTGACTATCATAGCAATTCTTTACATTCTGACTTAGTTTATTTAAGAATTCTTATCATTTGTGCTAGTTTAAACAGTACAAAGAAGGCAATTTCAAATTTAAGTTTTGAAAAGGCATGGACTCACTGTAAGGAAAGACATTTAAGATACAAAATCTCAAGGAGAAAGGGTGTAAAAGTAATCCGATATGTTTCTTAAGGTTTTCTTTACCTCCTCTGTCCTTCTGGCCTTGGTATAAAAAATGTTGGGGCCCCATATTACAAGAGAAAGAAAAGGGTAAGTTACACTAAGAAAAACGTTACCTGAACTAAGGTTATAATAAACAATCAGTCAAAGGGTCATGACCCAGCATTTGGGACTGGCAGAAGGTAAGGGGGGCTACTTGAATGAGACAGGCTGGCTTTTATAAAATAAGAAACAGCTTTGACGTCAGTGCTGTCCCTGAACTGAACTGCTTAAAGGTTCAAATTGGGTTCAGTTAAATTATCCCTTCCTTCCTGCTTGTCTCCCCTTCCACTGCTTCCCCTAACCCTGACACCGCAGTCAGTCCACTCTGACCTTTTCCAGACAGAATAAGGCAAATGAGCATATTTCCCATCCCCCTCTA
>NW_016109554.1:0-4646 GCF_001604975.1 Cebus imitator | reverse complement strand
TTTTTTGAGATGGAGTTTCGCTCTGTCACCCAGGCTGGAGCGCAGTGGAGCGATCTCGGCTCACTGCAACTTCTGCCTCCTGGGTTCCAGCGATTCTCCTGCATCAGCCTCCTGAGTAGCTGGGATTATAGGCGCGTGCCACCATACTGGATAATTTTTGCATTTTTAGTAGTAACAGGGTTTCACCATGTTGGCCAGGCTGGTCTCAAACTCCTGACTTCGAGATCCACCCACCTCGGCCTCCCAAAGTGCTGGGATTATAGGCGTGAGCCACCGTGCCTGGTGACACCTGGCTAATTTTTGTATTTTTAGTAGAGACGGGGTTTCCCCATGTTGGCCAGGCTGGTCTAGAATTCCTGGCCTCAGGTGAGATCAGTGCTGAGATTACAGGCACGAGCCACTGCACCCCGCCTCAGCTCTAACTTTTGTGGCCACTTGTCTGAACAGCTGCAGAGCAAGCTTAGTGGATGTGATCTCATCAAATACCCCCAGCCACCTAAAGGCATAGACACAGCCAGTGAAGAGAGTCCTGGAGTAAACTCCCTCCCGCCCTTCCTGTCTCGCCTCTGCCACCCAAGGGCTCTCTGCCTGCTGAGTGTGAAGGGGCCTGGGTGTGTAGACGCTTCTAGGTGGTTGGCACCAGAAGCTACTTTGCCGCTGCCCAAGCCTGGGCATTGGCCCCAGGAACAGAGAGCATCCTCCAGGCCAAACCCTGGGTTGCCAGTCCCCGCCCACAGGAACACAGAGTCCAGTCGTCGGGTTCTTGGAAAATCTACATCAGGGAGTTTAATGAGCGACCTGCAGGCCTGTTTTCCACCCCTGACGGTGTAAACAGACTCCAGAGGTCATGGGCACCAGGGGGCTGGGCGGCCTGGACAGGGCCTCGGCCAGTGACAGCTAGCAACTGGAAACAGAAGTGCCAGACAGCCTTCTTGGATGGAAACTACTCTCTGGCTCTGGCAGCAGCTTGCTTGGGAGGGAAATCCCCTGCTCCGGAACCATCCTTGGGGGTGGGGTAAGCAGCTGGAGTGCTGGGGAGGAAGGGACTGGGTCAGAACCTGCTCCAAGGCCTGGCTTACCTTGGGCTTTCTGTATGATCGTGAGCAAGTCACTCCTTCCCTCCGGCCTGCCCTCCATAGCCTCAGATGGAGAAAACCAGGAGAAATTAGGGAGGCAGGGGGCTGAACTGACACTCCCATCTTGGCTCCTCAGGTCTTGAATTGCCAAGGACTCTTATCTTCGGCTGCCCCTGGCCCTCTCTCTCTATCCCCTTCCTTGGAAAGTGGAGGCAGGAAAGTCTGGTGGTCAGAGCCCAGGCTCTGGAGTCACCTAGGCCTGGGTTAAGTCCATCTCTTCCCTCCAGGCTGTGTGAGATGAGATCAGTGGCTGCCTTCTCTGAGCTCTCATTCTCTCATTTGTGATATGGGGACACTGTGTCTCGGCTCTGGAGCTCCTGGGAGGACTAATAAACCCACGTGTATAAGACACCGGACAGAGACTCAATGAATCATACTTTTACAAACATGGAAGGCCTGGGTGAGACTGGGAGCCGCCTGTGGGAGACAGCAGGGGTGAGAGAGGAGTCCCCCGCCCCTCTGCAGGTCTCCACCTCTGCATGGCCTCCGCCCTGGTGCTGTCTCTGCAAAGTCCCCAGCTCCATAAAAAATTAACAGCCCAGCCAAGAGCAGGGCTCCAGTTCTGACCCATTGACCCCTGGAGTTGCACAAAGGGGGGCGTTCAGTCCAAGCAAGGCCCTCACAGGTGGACCCTGGACAAATGGGGGGCAGGAAGGCCTGGGAAGCCCCTCCCCCACTTCTTCCCACCTCCTCTAATCTCTCCACCCAGAAGTCACTGGTTGAAACCAGAGATCAGCAAACTCTGGTCTGAACTTAGTTTTTGTAAAGCATGCAAACTAAGAATGGCTTTTGTATTTGTAAATGGTTGAAAAATATCAAAAGAAGAATAATATTTCATGACATATGGAAATGATCATAAACTTGAAATGTAAGTGTCCACAAATAAAGTTTTATTGGAACACAGCCGTGCCCATCTGTTCACGAGTTCTCCAGGCCTGCTTCTGCACTGCAATGGCAAAGGTAAGTTGTTTTGACAGAGCCGGAATGTCCCTCAAAGCACAAAGTAACTACTCTCTGGCCCCTAAGAGAAAAACTTTGCAGACTGGCTTAAAGGAAGCCTGCAGGAAGAAGCACCCTGGAGGTTCTGTTGGGACTGTTGGTGGGAATCAAGTCCCCATTTGGCTGCTAACCAGTCACACCTTAGTCAAGTGACTGGAGCATGTCCCCTCCCTGTACCCCTGCTTTCTCTGTTAAATGGACACAGTGATTCCTTCTCTGTGTACCCAGGATGGCTTGTTTTAGACAGCCTGATTGTCGTTCGCCCCTAAGAGGAAATAACTCAAGACAACTTTCTTGTTGCCCAGATGAGAGGGAGGGGACACTTATGGGGAGATGACCATGTCACACTAAGTAGGAGGAACAGGGAGAGAGGAACTCTTTTCTTCACAGCCATATAAAAAAGACAACCCCTCTCACCCAGAGGCTATATTGGGGGCAGCTGGCAACAAGGAGGCCACCCAGACAGGGGCTGCTGCCAGCCGGGGGAGAAGGGCAGGGGCAGGAGGAGGAGGAGCAGCAGCAGCGTGGGCTTCTGCCAAGCTCCGCTTCACCTGCAGGCCTCCCGAGACCCAGAACCTGGAGATAAGCCAACGCGCAGACATGCAATGACTTTTTAAAAAACCATTTCCTGGTCGGGCGCTGTGGCTCACACCTGTAATCCTAGCACTTTGGGAGGCCAAGGTGGGTGGATCACCTGAGGTCAGGAGTTCAAGACCAGCCTGGCCATCATGGTGAAACCCCACCTTTAAAAAACAAACAAACAAACAAACAATTTCCTTTAGAGATGAGGTCTGGCTCACACACCCAGGCTGGAGTGCAGTGGCACAATCTTGGCTCACTGCAGCCTCCACCTCCTGAGCTCAAGTGATCCTCCCACCTCAGCCTCCTGAGGTGCTGGGATTACAGGCATGTGCCATCACACCTGGTTAATTTTTGTATTTTTAGTGGAGATGAGGTTTCACCATGTTGCCCAGGCTGATCTTGAACTCCTGGCCTCAAGTAATCTGCCTACCTTGACCTCCCAAAGTGCTGGGATTACAGGCATGAGCCACTGCACCCAGCTTGTAGTTATATTTTTATTGAAAGATTTGAAAGATTTGTAAGGTTTCAGAGCTATATCCTGCAATATTAATGAATAAAATGGTTTCTTAAACAAGTTTTTGATGGTCCCCATGACTCTTAGGATCCAATCTCAATGCCTGTACTTCCTCCTCTGCCGTCACCCACTGCACCACTGCCACCCGCCTGCCTGCGGCAGTCTCTCCACACACTGCTCCTTAGTGACACCTCTCTTAGCCTTTCCCTCCCCACCAGATCAGTTGCTTGTCATAAGCTCTGATGCTGGCACAGAGCAGAGGGTTGAGGGCTCCAGCAAGAAAACGGAAGAAATGTGTGTTCTGGTTCCTGCTGTCTCCTGACTGCTGTTGTCTTAGCCTGGATGACTGCGACCTCTCACATGCACCTCTGCAGGAGACACCTCACCTACCTTCCTGCCTGCGCTCACCATCCCCCATCCCCTCTGCTCCATGCTCCACATTGCAGCCAGGGTTTTTTTTTTCTTTTTCTTTTTCTTTTTTTTTTTTTTTTGAGACGGAGTTTCAGTCTTGTTGCTCAGACTGGAAAGCAGTGTCACGATCTCTGCTCACCACAACCTCCACCTCCTGGGTTCAAGCAATTCTCCAGCCTCAGCCTCCCAAGTAGCTGGGATCACAGGCGCGCGCCACCATGCCCAGCTAATTTATTTGTATTTTTAGTAGAGATGGGATTTCTCCATGTTGGTCAGGCTGGTCTTGAACTCCCAACCTCAGGGGATCCACCCACCTAGGCCTCCCAAAGTGCTGGGATTACAGCTGTGAGCCACCACACCAAAAGGCGCCAGGGCGCTTTTCTAAGAGAAGGAAAAAGCTCGGAGAAGGAAACCACTCATCTCATCTTACACAGCCTGGAGAAAGAGAAGGACTCAACCCAGGCCCAGCTGACTCCAGAGCCTGGACTCTGACCATCAGGCTTTTCTGCCTCCACTTTCCAAGAAAGGGGATAGAGAGAGAGGGCCAGGGGCAGCCGAAGACAAGGGCCCTTGGCAATTCAAGACCTGAGGAGCCAAGATGGGAGTGTGCGTTCAGCCTCCTGCCTCCCTGCTCCATGTTCTAATTACAGCCAGGGGGCTTTTCTAAGAGTCAGCTTTGACCAATTTTTTTTTTTTTTTATTTTTATTTTTTTTATAGAGACGGAGTTTCACCTTTTTGGCCAGGATGGTCTTGATCTCCTGACCTGGTGATCCGCCCACCTCGGCCTCCCAGAGTGCTGGGATTACAGGTGTGAGCCACCACACCCGGCCCTTTTTGTTGTTGTTATTTATTTATATATTTATTTATTTTGAGATGGAGTTTTGCTCCGTGGCCCAGGCTGGAGTGCAATGGCACAATCTCGGCTCACTACGACCTCCACCTCCCAAGTTCAAGCAATTCTCCTGCCTCAGCCTCCACAATAGCTGGGATTACAAGCGCCCAC
>NW_016109553.1:3319-4652 GCF_001604975.1 Cebus imitator | reverse complement strand
AAATCCCCCTCCACCACCGCTTTTTTTTGGAAGGAGTTTTGCTCTAGTTGCCCAGGCTAGAGTGCAATGGTGCGATCTTGGCTCACCGCAACCTCCGTCTCCCAGGTTCAAGTGATTCTCCTCTCTCAGACTCCTGAGTAGCTAGGATTACAGACATGCACCACCATACCCAGCTTATTTTGTATTTTCAGTAGAGACGGGATTTCTCCATGTTGGTCAGGCTGGTGTCCAACTCCCGACCCCAGGTGATCCACCTACCACGGCCTCCCAAAGTGCTGGCATTACAGGCGTGAGCCACTGTGCCTGGCCTATTTATTAATAAGATCGGGTCTCACTATGTTGCCAGGCTGATTTCACACTCCTGGTCTGAAGCAATCCTCTCACCTCAGCCTCCCAAAGTACTGGGATTCCAGGCATGAGCCACCACATCTGGCCGACATAATTTTTTTTAATTTTTAATTTTTAAGATAACTTAGACTTTTAAATTCACCACGGTGAGTGATGTGAAACTAAACATCAGGAGAAAATATATGTCAAGCCTGGAGATCGGTGTGAATTAACATAAAAGGGATTATACCACAATGAAGGTATTTTCCCAAATCACATCCAAAGGCAAGCAATTTTGTGACACCATACAGAAAGCCACCATACAAAGTCACACTGGAGTATAAAATACAAAAATCTAATTTCATGCTTCTAAATCAGAGCATCTTCAAACTCTAAACTAAAACCACAGCATCTGAGTGCTAAAAAAAACTTTAGCCAGGCACAGTGGCTCACACCTCTAATCCCAGCACTTTGGGAGGCTGAGGCAGGCAGACCACCTAAGGTCAGGAGTTTGAGACCAGCCAGGCCAACAAGTACTGAAACCTCTTCTCTACTAAAAATACAAAAATTAGCTGGCCTAGTGGTGCATGCCTATGGTCCCAGCTACTAAGGAAGCTGAGGCAGGAGAATCACTTGAACCTGGAGTCGGAGGTCACAGTGAGAGTGGCCTCCCAAAGTGCTAGGTATTATCTTCTTAATGACCATTTATCAACATATAATGTCTTTGTCTTTGTAATCTTTCTGCTCCTCAGACTAGATAATCTCAATTGATCCATCTTCAAGTTCACTGATTTTCCTGCCTGTTCAAACCTGCTGTTGAACCCCTCTAGTGTATTTTTCATTCCAATTATTATACTTTTCAACTCCAGAATTTCTATATGGCTCCTTTTGGTAATTTCTACCTCTTTATTGATATTTTCTATTGGTAAGACCTTGTTCTCTTGGTTTTCTTTAGTTCTTTGTCCGTGGTTTCCATAGCTCTTTGAGTATATATATATATATATAT
>NW_016109553.1:0-1257 GCF_001604975.1 Cebus imitator | reverse complement strand
TGGGAGGCCGAGGCGGGTGGATCACAAGGTCAAGAGATCGAGACCATCCTGGTCAACATGGTGAAACCCCGTCTCTACTAAAAATACAAAAAAAATCAGCTGGGCATGGTGGCGCGTGCCTGTAATCCCAGCTACTCAGGAGGCTGAGGCAGGAGAATTGCCTGAACCCAGGAGGCAGAGGCTGCGGTGAGCCGAGATCACGTCATTGCACTCCAGCCTGGGTAACGAGAGCGAAACTCCGTCTCAAAAAAAAAAATACACAACCATGATGCTTTCAAAATAAAGTCCACATTCCTCTCTCAAGTACCTCAAGCACACTGCACAGGAATACCAGCTGTTGTCTTCAAAGCAGCTACTGGACTGGGGGTTGAGGATGGTAATAGGGTAGGATCACAGAGCTCTCTTAACAAAATTCAGTTTTTTTCTTCATTAAGCATTCCCTTGCTAAAAGTTTTTATTAGATCCCAGAGTTCTGAATAAGCTGATTCTGACAGTTTCTGCCAGCTTGGGGGGTATGTGTGTGTGTGTGGGTGGGTGTGTGTGTGGGTGTGTGTGTGTGTGTGTGGGTGTGTGTGTGTGTGTGTGTGTGTGTGTGTGTAGGGATGGAGTTTGGGAGTTTGCTGGTCCTCTTTCTTACGGGGGATTATGTCATAGTCCCAAACACAGCTTTACCAACCACCATCACTTTATCAATCACTAAAAACGGCCTCTAATTCCTAGACCATTCACAAATGTTCTTAAATAATAAGCGATCACTGTTGAATATAAGATGTTGCTACTTTTTAAGGAGGTCACAATTCTATGAGAAGAGACTCCTATCTTTAGGGAGTCAAGATTTCTTCTTTTCTTTTTGTTTCTTTTTTCTGTGTTTTTGTTGTTGTTGTTGTTTTGGGAGGGGATTGTTTTTGGTTTTGGTGGTTTTTTTTGAGACAGAGTTTCACTCTTGTTGCCCAGGCTGGATTGCAGTGGGGCAAGGGGGTGATCTCAGCTCACTGCAACCTCCACCTCCTGGGTTCAAGCAATTCTCCTGTCTCAGCCTCTCAAGCAGCTGAAATTACAGGTATGCACCACAACGCCTGGCTAATTTTATATTTTTAGTAAGGATGGGGTTTTACTATGTTGGTCAGGCTGGTCTCAAACTTCTGACCTCAAGTGATCCACCCACCTCAGCCTCCCAAAGTGCTGGGATTATAGGTGTGAGCCACCACGTCTGGCCTTCTTCTTTTCATGTGCATTTAAGCCAAGTGGTTTTGTTAC
>NW_016109552.1:2954-4656 GCF_001604975.1 Cebus imitator | reverse complement strand
ACAGGTTCTCTCTCTGTCGTCCAAACTAGAGTGCAATGTTGTGATTATAGCTCACTACAGCCTTGAACTCCTGGGCTCGAGTGATCCGCCCACCTCCACCTCCCAGGTATCTGGGACTACAGGTATGTGTCATCATGCCTGACTAATTGTTTTTTATTTGTTTTATTTTGTAAAGATGATCTCATTATGCTGCTGAAGCTGGAGTGCAGTGGCGTGATCATGGCTTACCACAGCCTCAATCTCCTGTGTTCAGTGATCCTCTTACCTCAGCCTCCTGAGTAACTGGGACTACAGGTGTGCACCACCATGCCCAGCTAATTTTTGTATTGTTTGTAGAAATGGGATTTTGCTCTGTTGTCCAGGTCTCGAACTCCTGTGTTCAAGTAATCTGCCCGCCTTGGCCTCCCAAAATACTGAGATTACCGGCATGAGCCACCACTCCCAGCCCTATTACAGTTCTTAATGTATTCTGGCTACTAGTTCTTTCTCAGAATCATGATTTGCAAATATTTTCTTCAGTCTATGGCGTATCTTTTATCTCCTTGATGTCTTTTGAAGCATAAACAATTTATGACATTCCATTTATCAATTTTTTTCTTTTATCAGTTGTGCTTTTGGTGTTGTATCTAATAACTCTGCCTAATTCAAGGTCATGAGGATTTTTAAAAAATTGTTTCTTCTAGAAGTTTTAGAGTTTTCGCATTTTTAGTAATTTTTTGTATGGAGTAGCCTCTTCTATACAAGCCTGTGTAATGCAGGTCTTGGCAGAGCAAGGTCCTGAGAAGGAGAGAAAAAATAGGTACAGAGTAGAGACCTAACAAAAGGAGACTGATAAAAAGAGGAGAGAAAACAAGAGTAGATGCCAAAAACACGTTAACACCTACTTGAAATGTTTGTGTAGAGCTGGTACACATTTTAGCTGACACTAGTAATCACATGCTTCCATACCTATAGTGTGCCTGCATTTCTTTAAAGGTACTGATGAGATCCCCTCTTGTCCTTTAAGGGACATCGCATTATTTGGAAATGAAAGAGTCGGGGCTTCAGTTCCCTAAATGGTTTCAGTTTCTGTTTTTCTCATTTTTAGTGCATTTGTAATTTTAATTTTGTTTATTATTAGTTTTTTTTTTTTAATTTATACGCTATATTTTATTACCATTAAACTTTCTATCTACAGATTATATGGAAAACCCCATTGTGATAGAAAAGTTTGGACTCGTTAAAATATTTTTTCAAAATAACAATTATCCGTGTGTGTGTGTGTGTGTGTGTGTGTGTGTGTGTGTATAGACCCTTACATAATCATGATTATTTAGTGCCTGATATGTTGTCCACCAGGTCAAGGTCAGACTGTGCTTAAGACTGCAGTCTCCCTGAGGAATATAGCTATGTGTAGTTTAAAAGGTGAGTGAATGTGTGGCCAGGCGTGATGGCTCATGCCTATAACCTTAGCACTTTGGGAGGCTGAGGCGGGCGGATCACGAGGTCAGAAGATCGAGACCATCCTGGCTAACGTGGTGAAACCCCATCTCTACTAAAAGTACAAAAATTAGCTGGGTGTGGTGGCATGTGCATGTAGTCCCAGCTACACGGGAAGCTGAGGCAGAAGAATAGCTTGAACCTGGGAGGTGGAGGTTGCAGAGAGCAGAGATCACGCCACTGCACTCCAGCCTGGGCAACAAGAGCAAGACTTTGTCTCAGA
>NW_016109552.1:0-1309 GCF_001604975.1 Cebus imitator | reverse complement strand
GTCTTACTCTGTCCCCTAGGCTGGAGTGCAGTGGTGTGATCTCGGCTAATTGCAACCTCTGCTCTCAGGTTCAAGTTATTATTCTCCCTCAGCCTCCCAAGTAGCTGGAATTACAGGCATGTGCCACCATGCCTGGTTAATTTTTTGTATTTTTAATAGAGATGAGGTCTCACTGTTTTAGCCAGGATGGTCTCTATCTGCTGACCTTGTGATCCGCCTGCCTCTGCCTCGATCTGCTGACCTCATGATCTGCCCGTTTTGGCCTCCCAAAGTGCTAGGATCACAGGCGTGAGCCACCGCATCCGGCTAAACCTGGATCTGTTTTTATACCTTGGTTGTGGCACTGAAATTCTGGAAGCACTCGAAAACATTTTTTTCCTCCTCAATGTTGTATTTGGAAACTTCAAAAAGACAAAAAAATTTCCCAAATCGAGAACTAAAATAGTCATGTGATCCATCACAGTGAGTCTCTGGGAAGCAGATGTGCTACAATTGGATCCATGATTACAACTTTAAAAAGAAGACTACTTTTAGAGAGAAGTTGCTACCATTATTTTTTTCCTGTGGCATTTCATTCATGAATGACTACTGGATTGTCAGTCATTTTTTATTTTATTTATTTATTTATTTATTTATTTTTTTGAGAGAGTCTCCCTCTGTCACCCAGACTGAAGTGCAGTGGGACAGTCTCGGCTCACTGCATCCTCCACCTCCCATGTTCAAGTGATTCTCCTGCCTCAGCCTTCTGAGCGGCTGGGATTACAGGCATGCACCACTATGCCCAGCTAATTTTGTGTCTTTATTAGAGACGGGGTTTCACCGTATTGGCCAGGCTGGTCTCAAACTCCTGACCTCATGATCTGCCTGCCGCAGCCTCCCAAAGTGCTGGGATTACAGGCATGAGCCACTGCACCTGGCCTGTCATGGTCATTTTTAATGCTTATCATGTCATTGCCTTGTTCAGCTGCACCCTGGTCAACACAAAATAACTGTGTTCTGGCGTTGCCAGTGCTACTGAGAATGCAAAGAAATTAGAGCCATGGCACCAAAAAAAAAAAAAAGAACACAAAGAAACCCGTTTCTAAAACCAGGTCTGACGTTTCTTCAAAGAAACATCCAAGCATTTTCCTTTTAATGTCAGTAGTCATCATTTCCAAGGCCGGGCGCGGTGGCTCAAGCCTGTAATCCCAGCACTTTGGGAGGCCGAGGCGGGTGGATCACAAGGTCAAGAGATCGAGACCATCCTGGTCAACAAGGTGAAACCTCGTCTCTACTAAAAATACAAAAAATTAGCTGGGCATGGTGGCGC
>NW_016109551.1:3640-4657 GCF_001604975.1 Cebus imitator | reverse complement strand
AAAAAAAAACCTTCATTGCATTAATTGACTTCCAAGGTCTCATCCAGTCATGATGGTTTTTGCATGGTTCCTACCAGTAGAAGATGGATTTTAAAAAAAAAAAAAAAAAAAATAAAACCTCTATTGACTAGGAACCAGTTTCTGGAATCTTCACATTCTCCCCCCTCCCCCCAAGTCTACATTTTAGCATTTAGTGCATTCATTATCAAATACTCAGATATTTGCTGACTGCTAGTAAAGCAAGCCACTCTTAAGAAAGTCACATTGTAAGCTCATTAAAAATGAATAAATAAAAACAGTCTTAAGTATCTCCTGAGGTGGCTATACATTCAGCTCAGTTCCTTACTTTTGTATTTTTTATTTTGAGTGTAGCAGCTGCATTATAAACAGAGAATGCATAGTGAGACTTTGTGTCCAGTGCTGACTCAGGCTGGCAAGATCCCCAGGATTAAGTGCCCATGTATTTTCACTGTATGGATACTTAATCAGCCAAGGGAAAATGCTTTTGTTATAAACAAGGTTTTTCCCCACAGTTAAATAAATAAAAATTAAAAAAAATTTGGAGGTCGGTCGAGGTGGCTCATGCCTGTAATTCTAGCACTTTGGGAGGCTGAGGCAGGTGGATCACAAGATCAGGAGCTGGAGACCATCCATGTCAACATGGTGAAATCCTGTCTCTACTAAAAATAAAAAATAAAAAAAAAATTAGCCGGGCGTGGTGGTGCGTGCCTGTAGTCCCAGCTACTTGGGAGGCTGAGGCAGGAGAATCTCGCGAACCCAGGAGTTGGTGGTTGCAGTGAGCTGAGATTGCGCCACATGCCAGCCTGGCAACAGAGTGAGACTCTGTCTCAAAAAAAAAAAAAATAATAATTCGGGATCCAGGGCATAGGCTCATTTCATAGAAGTTTAATTTAAACAATTGCATGAATAACATCTTCTTCATAATCATAGTTTTACCATATGCTAGGTAATGTTAATATTTTTTTTTTTTTTTTGAGACGGAGTTTCGCTCTTGTT
>NW_016109551.1:0-1390 GCF_001604975.1 Cebus imitator | reverse complement strand
GGCTCTTTTTTTTTTGTTAAAAATGAAGACACAAACAAATTAGCTTAGGCCTACAGAGGGTCAAGATCATCAATATCACCGTCTTCCACCCCCACATCTTGTCTCACTGGAAGGCCTTCGGGCTACCCTAGTGGCTGTCATGCATGGAGCTGTCATATCCTATGATAACAAAGGTATTCTTCCTCTGGAATACCTTCTGAAGGACCTACCTGAGCCTGTTTTTACAGTAAATTTCTTACTATTATTATCATTATTATTTTTTGAGACGGAGTCTCACTCTGTTGCCCAGGCTGGAGTGCAGTGGTGCCACTTTGACTCATCGCAACCTCCGCCTCCCAGGTTCAAGCGATTCTCCTGCCTCAGTCTCCCGAGTAGCTGGGATTACAGGCACATGCCACCACGCCTGGGTAATTTTTTGTATTTTTAGTAGAGACGGTTTCACTGTGCTAGCCAGGATGGTCTCGATCTCCTGACCTTGTGAACTGCCTGCTTCGGTGTCCCAAAGGGCTGGGATTACCAGGGTGAGCCACTGTGCCCGGCCAGTAAATTTTTTTTATAAGTAGGAGTACACTCTAAGATAATAATATCATAGTAAATACATAAACCAGCAGCATAGTAATTTATCTTCGTTATCAAATATTATGTACTACACGATTATATTTGTTATACTTTTCTACTGACGGTGCAGTGGGTTTGTTTACACCAACATCACAACACACATGAGTATTGCATTGGGTTATAATGGAGTTTTCAGCTCTATTATAATCTTATGGGATCACCAAGTCCATGTTATGGGAACATTATGGGAACACCATTTATATGTTTCACCACATTACTGAATATTGTAAGCAATTGTAACACAATAGTAATCATGTTCATGTATCTAAACATGTCTAAGCATAGAAAGGTACAGTCTAAAATACAGTATTATAAGTTATAGGACCACTGCCCTATATGCGGCCCCCCAATGACCCAAATGCTGTTATGTGGTACATGACTATAACTTAGTTCTTTGTCCATTTTGTTGTTTCTCATGAAAATACTTGTACAAACAGCATTAGTTAAGAGTATGAACATAGGCTGGGTGCGGTGGCTCACACCTGTAATTCCGGCGAGGTGGCTCAAGCCTGTAATCCCAGCACCTTGGGAGGCTGAGGTGGGTGGATCATCCGAGATCAGGAGTTAGAGACCAGCTTGGCCAACATGGTGAAACCCCGTCTCTACTAAAAACACAGAAAATCAGCCGGGCATGGTGGCTTGCGCCTGTAGTTCCAAATACTCGAGAGGAGAATTGCTTGAACCCAGGAGGTGGAGGTTGCTGTGAGCCAAGATTGTGCCACAGCACTCTAGCCTGGGCATCAGAGCAAGACTCCTTCTTGGGAAAAAGAAA
>NW_016109550.1:3043-4658 GCF_001604975.1 Cebus imitator | reverse complement strand
TCTGTCACTCAGGCTGGAGTGCAGTGGCGTGATCTCAGCTCACTGCAACCTCCACCTCCTGGGTTCAAGCAATTCTCTTGCCTCAGCCTCCTGAGTAGCTAAGACTACAGTAGCCACCATGCCCAGCTAATTTTTGTATTTTTAGTAGACACCGGGTTTCACTATGTTGGCCAGGATGGTCTCAATCTCCTGACCTCGTGATCCGCCCGACTCGGCCTCCCAAAGTGTTGGGATTACATGCGTGAGCTACCGTGCCTGGCCGAATCTTTCCATTTTTTCTAAAGACTATAAACTCAGCCTTAAAGAGAGCTCATAAAGAGATACATTTATATCTCCCCAATTTAGAAATTTTAAATAGAGGTACTTCGCATAAAATGAGTTTTCAGTGTGGATTTCAGAACACTTGAATGCTAAAGAGTTTTTGCTTTAAAAAAATCCCACATATATATTGTGATGACTAATTTTATGTCAACTTGGCTAGGCCATGGCACCTAGCTATTTTGTCGAGTATTATTCTAGATGCTTCTGTGAAAGTACTTTTTAGATGAGATTAACATTTTTAATCAGCACATTTTGAATAGATTATCCTCCATAATATGATTTGGCTTCATCCAGTCAGTTGAAAGCCTTAATAGAAAAAGACTGACTTCCTCAGAAAAGGGAGTTCTACCACCAGACAACCTTCAGGCTCGAACCACAAAACTGGCGCTTTTCCTTCTTTAGCCTGCTGGCCTATCCTTCAGATCTTGGACTTGCTAGTCTCCATAACTGCGTAAGCCAATTTTTAATAGTAAATCTATTTCTGGCTCTCACTAACACACACGCATGTATGCATGCGCGCGCGCACACACACACACACATACACACACACACACACACACACACAAGTTCTGTTTCTCTGGAGAACATTGACTAACATAACACTTTTTTTTATTAATGTGATTATCATGGACTTGAAGTCAGACACATCTGGGTTTTGAATTGGACTTCTGTCATATTTCTTTTAGCTTAATGACATCGGACCTCCTCCATTTCCTCATCTGGACTTTTCACAGCTGTTGTGCAGATTAACGGAATCTGTGCATACTCAGCACAATGCTTAGTACACAGTAATTGCAGAGTGTGAGTTATTATTATTGTTATTGATAATGTTTCCACTTAAAATGAAAATAATCTTCCTAAACTTATGACACAGAAATTTGAGGAACTGCCACCTTTATTCCTCCTCTTCATGACTCCTTCAAATGTGTTTTGATCCTAAGACATCCATCTTGAGTTGCATATTTTTCAAATATTCTTGCAGAATGAAAACTAGCAGAACTTACTTGAGCTTCTGTAATTTGCAATTTGGATGTTTTAAGCCTTCACAGAGCAACTTCAAAGCTGAAGCTTCCAGTTTTGTCTCACTGAATTCCAGCTCAGTGAGCCACTTATTGGTGCTAAGAACAGCTGCTAGAGCCCCACAAGAAGCAGAAGAGATAAGGCACCGGTACAACCTTTAGAGAACGGAAGAATGACCTCATTACCACGTTCATGCTCTCCCCAGACAAAAATAGAAACTGACCCCCAAAATAAGAGTATCAAATAACAAATTATCCTGCTACCAATTACCTCA
>NW_016109550.1:0-1323 GCF_001604975.1 Cebus imitator | reverse complement strand
TAATTTCTGTATTTTTAGTAGAGACGGGGTTTCGCCATGTTGACCAGGATGGTCTCCATCTCTTGACCTAGTAATCTGCCCGCCTTGGCCTCCCAAAGTGCTGGGATTACAGTGTGCTTTTGTTTTTGTTTTTGTTTTTTTTTTTTTGAGATGGAGTCTTGCCGTATCGTCCAGGCTGGAGTGCAGTGGCGCAATCTCAGATCACTGCAACCTCTGCCGCCTGGGTTCATGTGATTCTCCTGTCTCACCCTCCCGAATAGCTGGGACTACAGGCGTATGCTACCACACCCAGCTAATTTTTTCTATTTTTAGTAGAGACGGGGTTTCACCATGTTAGCCAGGATGGTCTTGATCTCCTGACCTCGTGATCTGCCCGCCTCAGTTTCCCCAAGTGCTGGGATTACAGGCGTGAGCCACTGCGCCTGACTGAAGGTTTTAAGAGAAATATTCATATATCCCTCTGATGACAGGGTAGGACAAGAGGCTGATCGGATGTCAAACGCTGTAGTCGAGGAAAGGAATGATGGGGGATGGATAATTCAAAACGTTTCAGTCGGAGAGGAGTGGGAGAAGTGGGGATGGGAAGAAGGTGGGGAAAGAGGAGTTGGGGGAGGAAGGCAGGGCCAGGATTTGTTAGGGTGTCTGTGGTGTCCTGAGCGAATAGGGGATAAGCTCTTCCCCTAGCTCCATCCTCTTCCTTCGAGGGCAACTGAGGGGTTGGGGCCGTTTCCTGTTCGGGAATATTCCAGGTGGGGGGCGAAACTCCCCTCCCTCGCCCCGCCATGGGACAAACCATTATGGTGGGGAGTGATGAGACTTCAACTTGTTCACAAATACTTCTTTTTTTTTTTAGTTCTAAGTCTTTCCGGACCACTTCTGTTTCTTTCACCCTTATAGGGCTCCCAACAATGTGGTGGGTTTCCTTACATCCCAATGGAATGGTAGAGGCCTTCTTCACTCACTCCCTTTCACCCCTAGAGTCTCTGGAAATTGGAACAGTCCCAGAGTAAGTGCCTCGAAGGCTGGCCCTGAGGCTTTCTTTCTGCACAGCCCTAGGAGGGAGAAAAGCCCCCTTCTCTCTTCGGGTGTGTTAGGCAGCTAGGTTGGCCAGTACGTCCTCTGGCCCTGGCTGAAGAGGTGAGGCTTGGTGGGAGGTATCCTAGGGTAGGACAAGCCGGTCAGAGAGCCATTAGGAGGGTCTTGTGCAGGGGGCGGAGGGCGGGGGTGGTGGTGGGGGCAGGAATAAGGTGGGAGAAGACTGAATAGGGGTGGGGTAAGGGAGAGGGAAAGAACCTATTGGTTGCTCCATCCACACAGGGCTAG
>NW_016109549.1:0-4658 GCF_001604975.1 Cebus imitator | reverse complement strand
TTCTTCCTTTTACTCTGAATGTCCAATCCACATACCTCAGTTTGACTCCCCAGTTCCTACTTTCTCCTCCCTCTAAGCCCAGGTTCCCTGATGCCCCAAGCAGGGCCTGGACCCCTCTGATTCTCTCTCATTCCTCTCCTTATTTATCTTTCATAGCACGTCTCAGATGGCACCTTGGTTACTTTCTGTCTCCCCTGGTAGACTGTATGTCCAAGGCAGGGGCAGGGTCTGGTGTGCGCACTGTTGAGAGCCCAACATAGTGCCTTGAGAATGAGTGAATAAACAAGGGGACAATGCCCAATTCTGCCTGAAGGCTCCCAGATGCCCCATGGGATGGAGGTTTTCCGGAGTCCCTGTGTGATCCCTTTAGGGCAGCCCTTCTCAAAACCCAGAGGATCCCTGCCAGATTCCTGGTTCCACAGCCAGAGATCCCGATGGCTGGGGTAACGCTGGGAAGATGCATTTTGGCAAGCACCTTGCAAGATTCCCATGCAGAAGAAAAGCAGTGGCCCCTGGAGGGGGGGCCTAGAACCTTCTCTGGGTCCTCCCACCTCTGCCATAGTACCTGCCTGGCAGAGGCTCCCCAGAAGATGCTTGTAAAATGGGCTGGAACTGAGTTGGGGCTTCTGGATTGACAACAGGAGGAGAGATGAGTGGAAAGGATGTGACTGGAAGTCACTAGGGATTGACATCCAGCTTCAGCTCTGTCCCCTAAGGAGTGGTATGACCCTTGGCAAATTGCTTCACCTTTCATTCATAAAATGGGGGGCATAATACATATCCCAAAGGGCTATAGAAGGAATAACTGGAATTTTATGCAGGGCTATAGAGTCTTACATGGTTTACTATTACTGCACTCACCGTTACTGTCACTATCATAGTGATTGGCAGTTTGGGACAGAATCAAGGAGGGCTTTGAATGCCAGGATGAAGGATATACATTTAGATTTAAAACATACATGTGTTTATTCATTCACTGATTCAACCGATGTTTACTGAGTTACTATCATGTTCCAGGCCCAGGTTCAGGCCCTGGAGATAGAGAGCGTGTACCTGGGCTGAGAAGCCTCCTCCGGCCAGGGGTCACAGTGATCACAGGGCCAGCGGCTCAGGTGGGTGAGCATCTAAGTGGGGCCTGCAGTGAACCAGCACTGGGGTTCCATCTGCAGAGGGCAATTGCCCCTCAGCCCCCTGCCAAAGAAGTCAGGCCAAGCGAGTTGGAGCTTCTGATTTTACAAAAGCAGCTCAGAATCTGTATATGGCTGTTCTGATATTTTAAATATTGGCCCCTAAGGCCAGGCGCAGTGGCTCGTGCCTATAATCCCAGCACTTTGGGAGTCCAAGGCGGGCGCTCACTTGAACTCGGGAGTTCGAGACCAGCCTGGTCTCAAACATGTGAAACCCCATCTTTCCCAAAATACAAAATTTAGCTGGGCATGGTGGCAGGCACCTGTAATCCAGCTACTCAGGAGGCTGAGGCAGGAGAATCACTTGAACCACGGAGGTTGCAGTGAGCTGAGATTGTGTCACTGCACTCCAGCCTGGCTAACAGAGCGAGACTTTCCAAAAAAAAAAATGTTGGCCTCTAATTTTAAAATTTAGTTTAAGCTGAGAACTGAAGAGTGAGAATTATGCAGGCCCTGAGGGGGGCAACACCTATCGGCCTTCGAGGTACACTCCCCAGATGAGTGGCCTGGCCCAGGATCCTAGGTACTACTTCTTTCTGGACTAACGTCCACTGGGACAGGGAGCCAGTCCTGGCCGGGCTTGGCCCACTCACCAGGAGGAACACTGAATCCGAGGAGGAACTGAAGGTGCTTCCAGAAGTGATCATTAGGGTGAAAGGAGACTTGGAAGTGCAAGAGCTTGAGGGAAGAGGAGACAGAAGTCCAGAGAGGGTCAGGACCAAAGCAAGGTGACACAGCAAAGAACAGCCGAGCTGGAGTCAGAGCACTGCCTGCAGGCTCCCTGCCTAATGCTCTTTCCACTCTCCCAGACAGCCTCACCATGTGTCTGTCCTTGGCTTGCTGCTGCTCTGTGGAGACCCCGAAGGACGCTGGGATTAGGGCCTGTCAGGCCTGGGATCGGAGGGCGGTGAAACACAGAGATGGGCTCTGCTTCTCAGAAGAGCAGATGTTCTAGCATGGACGGTGGGGATGAATAGTCATAATGTAGAAAGCTGTTGAGGGGCTGACCACAGTGGCTCACACCCGTCATTCCAGTAATTTGGGAGGCTGAGGTGGGAGTATCAAAGGAGCCCAGGAGTTCAAGACCAGCCTGGTGAACATAGAGAGACTCCATCTCTACCAAAAAAAAAAAAAATTTTATTTAGCTGCAGTGACCTGTGATCATGCCACTGCATTTCCAACCCAGCAACAGACCAAGACCCTGTCTCAAAACAAAGAAACCCACTAGAGACCAAGGTGGAGTCTGAGCTTGCTTTGTATTCCCCTCTGCCCAACAGGCCCACACAGAACCCACCCAGGGCTGGACGCATGAGACATGTGGAAGGGAAGTGCATGTTGACTGACAAACCTGTCTTGGCCGGACTTCACGGACTTCACTCATGGAGTGGTCAGCTTTGCTTGGTGGGTGGAGGTCGTTATCTCCCCTGTCACAGCAGGCCCACTTTGGGGAACCTGAGAGAGTGGGGGGATTTCTCCCAGCTGGTGTGTTTGGGACCTCAAGACCACCAGTGGGCTGAATGTGGCGGCTTATGCCTGTAATCCCAGAACTTTGGGAGGCTGAGGCAGGCAGATCACCTGAAGTTAGGAGTTCGAGACCAGCCTGGCCAACACAGTGAAACCCTGTCTCTACTAAAAAAAAAAAAAAAAAATGCAAAAATAGCCACATATGGCGGTGCATACCTGTAGTTTCAGCTACTCAGGAGACTGAGGCACGAGAATCATTTGAACACAGGAGGTGGAGGTTGTGGTGAACTGAGATCACGCCTTTGAATACCAGCCTGGGAAAAAAGAACAAAGCTCTGTCTCCAAAAAAAAAAAAAAAAAGAGTAGAAAGTGGAGAAAAAGAAGAAGGCATTTTATGATAGCTCGAGAACATTTCTCTGTTCTGGAAGTGGGTTGAGGGTTTGAAATGAGGGATCTTTTGGGCAAATTCAAGCCCCAACCCACTCCATGCCTCTCCCTTAGGTTACCTTCCTGGAAGAAGCCGTCTCTACTATGTTCTCAACAACCCCCCTGCCCCAGGTGCCAGAGCTGACTCAACTCCGTGCAGGGCCCAGACCAACAGCAGCCTGGCCCTGGCCCCACGTCTGCTGCAGAAAGGCACTGCCCCAGCCTCCTTTCCTGACTGGGCTAGTTTCTCCATCTTGATGTAACGCAAACCCTCTGGAAGGGTCTTTCCAACTGAATCACATGGTAAGATGTTTTCAAACTTGCCCCAGAGATGGGTCTCCTATGATACATGCAACCCCTATGTGCTGAGTAGGCACATTTTCCATCAGGACAGCCCAGAAAGGCTGATGTCATTACAACAGACATGGGGACTAAAGCTCCCGGGCTCACAAAGCTGAGGAGGGCAGAGCCAGTTTCTGGGACACCAAGGCCATGTTTTTAGCGCTGCATTTTACTCCCTTTCCATACTTTTTTCTTCCCCCCCTCCGTGAGTTGAGACCCTGACAAGAGGAAGAGGCTGTGTGGGCGTTGGGGACAAGCTGAGGGTCGTCCAAGCCCCCAACACAAACTCCGCCCCTGTCCCCAGCCTCTTCCCATCTCCGGCTCCAGTCCAAAGGCAGCTCCGGCCCACTCAGCCCCACCAGGCACCTCTGGGGAAAAACAAATAACGATAAAAGAGCATGGGCAGCAGATTTAGCCAATTAACATTCCTTCGGGGTTTGGGGCAGCCCTCATTCAGCGCCACCTCATAAATGTCAGGAGGGACTTGAAGGGACTGGAGTTTCTCTGTGACCTGGCTGGAGCCAGCTCCCAGAGCTGGAGTTGTCCAAGTGGCTTCTCCAGGAAGACAGGGGTATGCACAACCATCCAGGGGCTGGAAGGAAGCCAGAGTGAACACCCTAAGTGGGAGCCCTAATCAGTGTGACATGGGTGGGGGGACAGATTGACGGTGCTAACCAGAGGCCCAAGAACTTTTCTGATCCCCGCCTGGGGTGTGGGGGGGCCTTTGTGCACCAGGAAGCAGGGGCAAGGCATGGTCAGCCCCTCCCCGCTCCAACAAGAGATAGATAATAAAGCCCTGACCAATCTCCTTTCTTTGCCCAACTGCACTGTGGTGGTTAATTTATGTGTCTGCTCAACTAGGCCACTGGGTGCCCAGATATTTGACTCACCAGGATTTCTAGGTGTGTCCATGTGGGTGTTTCTGGATGAGATTAGCATTTGAATCAGTGGATTGAGTAAGGCAGACTAGCCTCCCCATGTGGGAGGACCTCATCCGACCCACTGAAGCCCTGAATGGAACAAAAGGCTGATGAAGAAAGAATGCTTTCTCTCTTTCCTCCGGACTCTCTTTCCGTTGGGACTCTGGCTTCCCCCACCTTCAGACTCAGGTTGGGACTGGAACTTACGCCATTCATTGGCTCTCCTGGGTCTCAGGGCTTCAGACTCAGGCTGGGATCCGCTGGGTCTCGAGGTTGCAGCAGATCTGAGGACGGGTCGGCCTCCATAAACACATGAGCC
>NW_016109548.1:3281-4661 GCF_001604975.1 Cebus imitator | reverse complement strand
AATATAAAGACACTCTGAGGTTCTGAAGTCATTATTAATGTAAGTCCACTGATAAAGTTACAAGTTCTGAATGAGTTTTCCGAGTTAATCAGTCCCATCTGGGTGCAGTGGTTCATGCCTGAAGTCCCAGTCCTCTGGGAGATTGAGGCAGGAGGATTGCTTGAGCACAGGAGTTCAAGGCTGCAGTGAGCTGTGATTGCTCTACTGCACTCCAGCCTGGGTGACAGAGCAAGACCCTGTCAATAAAACTAAAAAAAATTTTTAAACCCCAAGTTTCTTTTTGGTATTTAGAAGGAAAGCATCTTAAAGGCATATTTGGTGGGGGAAAGACAAATTTGGGAAAAGGTAATTGTGGAGAACCCCTCTTCCTTCCCTTTATACGTGAAATTATCATTGTAATATTTCTATCTTTCTCATGTTTTTCATTGTGACTTAACATGTTTGAAGCAGTAGCTGTTTTTCAGTTGATAACAAGAAAGGGAAAATATGTTTTTATTCTCTTCCTTTAGTCAAAGTCCAGTATAAATGATGCCCAGTGGCACTGATCCTAGTGGCAGTCACTCTTCTTTAAATAGTGCTTCCCATGATGGATATGGGTTTGGAGGCAGAGAGAGCTTGTCACCTCAGATTTTCATTGTGTTTTTTCATTGGGGCACTATGAACCCCCTCCTGATTGATAGTATCTTCTCTTTTTTTTTTTTCTTTGTTTATACAGAAAAGATAGTATCTTCTTATCTAAAGGACTTTGATTCTTAATCAATGGGCAAGAAAAGACCTCCTGATTTGTGAAGAAAGGCAACAATAGCAACAGCTTTTCCCCTGAGTGATTATTGTATTGAAGTCAAGCCTGAAACAATGGAGAATGAGGTCATGCACTGCCTGACTCATTTTATTATTACACCCAAATGGGTTCATTGTACAGAATGGGCCTTTTTGACACTTGTTTAATGATGTTTTGATTAAAATGAAATAATGTACATAAAAAAGTGACTTGGAGGCTAGACGTGATGGCTCACAGTGCCAGTAATCCCAGCACTGTGGGAGGCGAAGGTGGGTGAATCACCAGGTCAGGAGATTGAGACCATCCTGGCCAACATGGTGAAACTCCGTCTCTGCTAAAAATACAAAAATGACCCAGGCATTGTGGCAGGCACCTGTAATCCCAGCTACTTGGGAAACTGAGGCAGGAGAATCCCTTGAACCAGGGAGTTGGAGGTCGCAGTGAGCCGAGATCAAACCACTGTACTTTATTCAGCCTGGCAACAGAGTGAGACTCCATCTCCATAAAAAAAAAAAAAAAAAAGGGACTTGTTTATAGGAAAGAATTATATGTTTGTTGGTAACTACCAGTTGACATCAATTCTCATTGCTTTATTGGGA
>NW_016109548.1:0-1521 GCF_001604975.1 Cebus imitator | reverse complement strand
GCGATCTCGGCTCACCGCAACCTCCGCCTCCTGGGTTCAGGCAATTCTCCTGCCTCAGCCTCCTGAGTAGCTGGGATTACAGGCACGTGCCACCATGCCCAGCTAATTTTTTGTAGTTTCAGTAGAGACGGGGTTTCACCATGTTGACCAGGATGGTCTCGATCTCTTGACCTCGTGATCACCCGCCTCGGCCTCCCAAAGTGCTGGGATTACAGGCTTGAGCCACCGCACCCGGCCTCTATTTCTTTTTCTTTTTTTGTGTGATGGAGTCTTGCTCTGTTGCCCAGGCTGGAGTACAATGGCACGATCTCAGCACACTGCAATCGCCACCTGCTGGGTTCAAGCAATTCTCCCACCTCAGCCTCCCAAGTAACTGGAATTACAGGCATCTGACATTAATCCTGACTAATTTTTGTATTTTTGAAGAGATGGGGTTTCACCATCTTGGCCAGGCTGGTCTTGAACGCCTGACCTCAGATACCTGCCTTGACCTCCCAATGTATTGGGATTACAGACGTGAGCCACCAGTCTAGCTTATTTCTATATATATTTTTTCTAAGAATAAACAAAAAGTTAATATCATTGGAATAACATGCAGTTTCTTTTTATTGGGGTACATGTGAAGAACATGCAGGATTGTTGCATAGGTACATACATGGCAATGTGGTTTGCTGCCTTCCTCCCCATCACCTATGTCTGGCATTTCTCCCCATATTATCCCTCCCCAACTCCCCACCCCGCACAGACCTCAGTGTGTAATGCTCCCCTCCCTGTGTCCATGTGTTCTCATTGTTCACCCACCTATGAGTGAGAACATGCAGTGTTTGATTTTCTGTTCTTGTGTCAGTTTGTTGAGAATGATGGTTTCCAAGGGACACAAGCTCATCGTTTTTTTATGGCTGCATAGTATTCCTTGGTGTGTATTTGCCACATTTTCCCTGTCTAGTCTATCATCGATGGGCATTTAGGTTGGTTCCAAGTGTTTCCTATTGTAAACAGTGCTGCAGTGAACATTCGTGTGCATGTGTCTTTATGATAGAATGATTTATAATCCTTTGGATATATACCCAGCAATGGGATTGCTGGGTCAAATGGAATTTCTATTTCTAGGTCCTTGAGGAATTGCCACACTGTCTTCCACAATGGTTGAATTAATTTAGACTCCCGCCATGTACAATCGTTCATATTTCTCCACATCCTCTCCAGCATCTGTTGTCTCCAGATTTTTTAATGATCACCATTCTAACTGGTGTGAGATGGTATCTTGATGTAGTTTTGATTTGCAAAAATTTCTCTAATGACCAGTGATGAGCATTTTTTTGTATGTTTGTTTGTTGGCCTTATGTATGTCTTCTTTTGAGAAGTGTCTGTTCATATCCTTTGCCCACTTTTGAATAGGCTTGTTTTTTTCTTGTAAATCTGTTTCAATTCTTTGTAGCTTCTGGATATTAGCCCTTTGTCAGATGGGTAGATTGCAAAAATTTTTTCCCATTCTGTTGGTTGCCAATTCACTCTAATGAC
>NW_016109547.1:3560-4661 GCF_001604975.1 Cebus imitator | reverse complement strand
GGCTCAAGCCTGTAATCCCAGCACTTTGGGAGGCCGAGGCGGGTGGATCACGAGGTCGAGAGATCGAGACCATCCTGGTCAACACGGTGAAACCCTGTCTCTACTAAAAAATACAAAAAAAATCAGCTGGGCATGGTGGTGCGTGCCTGTAATCCCAGGTACTCAGGAGGCTGAGGCAGGAGAATTGCCTGAACCCAGGAGGCGGAGGTTGTGGTGAGCCGAGATCGCGCCATTGCACTCCAGCCTGGGTAACAGGAGCAAAACTCCGTCTCAAAAAAAAAAGAAAAAAAAAACAAAAAACAAAGAATAGCCGAGCAGTAAGACTTCTGCAACTCAGAAAGATGGGGCCAGGGTACTTTGAGAGAGCATCTAAAAGCTGGTTCTGCAGACTTTGGAGCGCTCCAAGGATCCCCAGGAAAATGCATTTCATGTCGAAGAGCCTGAGCCTAAATGGGCCAGTACTGAGGGATCTGCCACATTGGACAGGTTCTCAGTGCTTCTCTGAAGTGTGCCATAAGGCTAAATTTCAGACATTCCTTGGCTATTAGCTGCTCTAATCTCATAATCAGTCTTGTAATTACATTGTAATTATCTCTTTACCATCATGATAATCCAGTCTCTCCTTTAACTACTCAAATAAAGGCAGACTGATCTGTGGTAGGATATATTTTAAAATTCCAACATTTATATATTTGATGTTGGATTTTTTTTTTTGCTATTAGAAAGTCTTTCATTTGCATGAATTGTAATCTGTCTTCCCATGACTGCTGTGCTCTGAGTTTTTTTTAAATAAATTACTATAACATATGTGTTTGCAACCAGGCACGATCTGTTCCCTGTATCAAAATGCAAAATATACATATCCTTGACTCAGCAATCCCCATTGCAGGAACCTTCTCTACAGAAATTCTAGCACAGGTATAGAAAATAAATGTATGTGAGCATGTTCGTTGGGGTACCATAGTAGTGCTCTCCCTAGTTCTGGAATAGTTCAAATAAAACTAGCCATACCGGGCCGGGCGCGGTGGCTCAAGCCTGTAATCCCAGCACTTTGGGAGGCCGAGGCGGGTGGATCACGAGGTCAAGAGATCGAGACCATCC
>NW_016109547.1:0-1505 GCF_001604975.1 Cebus imitator | reverse complement strand
AGTAGAGACGGGGTTTCACCATGTTGACCAGGATGGTCTCGATCTCTTGACCTTGTGATCCACCCGCCTCGGCCTCCCAAAGTGCTGGGATTACAGGCTTGAGCCACCGCGCCCGGCCTTTTTTTTGTTTTTAAACAGGTCTTGCTCTGTCACCCAGGCTGGAATGCTATTGCACAATCTTGGCTCACTGATGATGCAACCATCTGGGCTCAAGTGATCCTCCCACCTCAGCCTCCAAGTAGCTGGGACTACAGGCTTGTGCTATCACTCCAGGCTAATTTTTGTATTTTTTTGGGGTAAAGATGGGTTTTTGCCATGCTGCCTAGGCTGGTCTTGAACTCCTGAGCTCAAGCAATCCGCCCGTCTGGGCCTCCCAATGTGCTGGGATTACAGGTATGAGCCACCGTGACTGGCCTGTTTCCCTTTTTAGATATGCACAAGAGTGATATAGGATAAAAATATGCCTAAGTCTGAAGAACCAAACCCTTTTATTATATATAAAATAAAATTATAAATGACAAAAACAAGGGCTTAACTTCAGAGAAAACCAGTTTGCCAGCATAGCTGGCATGTAAGCAATGACCACCTTTCCTCTACTTACTAGGTGTGAGGGCCCGTCTTCCTTCTGTGTCATTCCTTGATATGAAAGGATCTGATAAGTCCTTCCCCATTTCCAACTTCATCATGAACAAAAGGGAAGAGTGCCTTTAACTTTAAATGGAAACTAACTACAGTATAGTTTAGTTGTTTATTTTTAAGACTGGTATCAACTAGTAAGCTCTATCTTGCTTCAGGCTGCTTCAAGTGCTTTTTGAACATTTAAATTACTCTGTTTCCTGAAACATTCAAATTATGCCTATTTCCCAGTACTAATGGTTTAACTTTGTGATGTATAATACTTTGGACGTTTTCAAGCACTTACATGTACATTCCCTCTTTCAATTCTAACGGGCTTAAATTAGGGATTGGCCAGTGTCACAAAATTAGTAAATGGCTGAGCTAGATCTTGAACCTAGCTCTGTCTGGCTATAAGCCCAGCTATTTTTCCACAACAAGCAGCTAAATATCTACTGGAATAACTGGATGTTGGTAAGAATAGAAATAGACGGTTAGGGTAACCCACTGTAATTACATATGTTATTTTTGGTTTTCCTAGGTTCACAGTCCTGAGTACTAAGAGGTTCAGGCTAAAAAGAGAGTTGCTATTGTTAGTGGCGCTTTTCTCCTCCAGGTTATTTGCCAAGAACTATTCACAAACCAGACTGGGCAGGAACTGGTCATGTGAGAAGGGGGAGGGTAGCTGTGAGGTCAGCAGGCTCTAACTCCTCAGACTCTGAGCCAACTTGTCCAGTTGCTTCAGCCTAAGCCAAGGTGAACAAAGCCAAGTTAGGCAGGAGTCAGGCATTCTATGCAACCAAGTTCAACAGAGGAGAGGCCAAGGAAAGCAGAATTTCAGGATAGGTTTTTTTTTTCTTTTCTTTTTTTTTTTTTTGAGACGGAGTTTC
>NW_016109546.1:3168-4666 GCF_001604975.1 Cebus imitator | reverse complement strand
ATAAATGTGATAAATACAATTTACATATTATTTGGCCTACATTTTTATTGATATGTTAGTGTCTTATGCGTTTTTGTGGATATATATGTCTATGTGTATGGCATATTCAGATAGATAGTTCCTCCAGCTTTATTTGCCTTTTAATTTAAACTTTTTTTTTTTTTTTGAGATGGAGTCTTACTCTGTCATGCCCAGGCTGGGGTGCAGTGGTGCTACCTCGGTTCATTGCAGCCTCCACCTCCTGAGTTCAACCGATTCTCCTGCCTCAGCCTCCCAAGTAGCTGGGATTACAGGTGCCCGCCACCACACCTGACTATTTTTTTGTATTTTTAGTCAAGACAGGATTTTATCATGTTGTCCATGCTGGTCTCGAACTCCTGACTTCAAGTGATCCGCCCACCTCAGCCTCCCAAAGTGCTGGAATTACAGGCATAAGCCACCGCATCTGGCCTCTAATTTAAACTTCTGTGTAGTAATAAACATAAATATTTCATTTTTCTGTGTCAGTAAATCTGATTTTTACTTCAGTCTGCTGTATCATGAACCTTTTTTTATTTGGCTTTTCAAAGATTTATCACTTTGAAAAAGACCAGGCAACATCTAGCATTTGGGAGATTTTTTTTTTTCTGTTATGGTAAAGAATGTAAGGATAATGTCAGCCTTGTGAAATTTGAGTGGAAGAGACTGGGCATGGTGTTTCATCCCTGTAATCCTAGCATTTTGGGAGGCTGAGGGGGTTGGATCACCTGAGGTCAGGAGTTCGAGACCAGCCTGGCCAACATGGTGAAACCCTGACTCTACTAAAAACACAAAAATTAGCTGGGCACGGTGGCAGGCGCCTGTAATCCCAGCTCCTTGGGAGGCTGAGGCAGCAGAATTGCTTAAACCCAGGAGGCAGAGGTTGCAGTGAGTTGAGATTATGCCATTGCACCCCAGACTGGCAGCAGAGTGAGACCCCGTCTTAAAAAAAAACTAAAAAATACCTGATGTTTCATTTGAAGATACAAAAATAGAATAAAATAAAAACTAAAAAAATAAAAGTTGAGTGGAATCATTTTAAATTAGGAGTTTTAAATCTGGGGTTTAAAAGTCAATAATGTCTCTGAAATCATATGTAAAATTTAAGTATATGTATAATTTTCTGGGGAAGGGTCTGTAGCTTTCCTTAGATATTCACAGGATTCTGTGGCCAAACAGTGGTTGAAAACTGTAGCCATGGGCTGGGCGCAGTGACTCACGCCTGTAATCCCAGCACTTCGGGAGGCTGAGGCAGGTGGATCACTTGAGGTCAGGAGTTTGAGATTAGCCTGGCCAACATGGCAGAACCCCGTCTCTACTAAAAATACAAAAATTATCTGGGCATGGTGTATGCCTGGAGTCCCAGCTTCTCAGGAGGCTGAGGCAGGAGAATCACTTGAACCTGGGAGGTGGAGGTTGCAGTGAGCTGAGATTGCGCCACTGCACTCTAACCTGGGCAATAGAGTGAGACTGTGTCTCA
>NW_016109546.1:0-1433 GCF_001604975.1 Cebus imitator | reverse complement strand
AAAGCAAGAGGATTGCTTTAGCCGAGGAGGTCGAGGCCGTAGGAAGTTATGATTGTGCCACTGCGCTCCCGACTGTTCCTTAAAAATATAATAATAATTTTAAGCACTGAGATTTGTTGGCAAATTGAATGTAAAAGCAACTTTATGAAAAAACATGACCCTGCAATACTGGAGTGCAAGGTACAATGGGAAAGTGATTCAGTTTCAGAAAATTGAGATAAGTGAGTGGGTTTGATTCCTGAGTTCAAGGCCCTGTAAAAAAGAAGACTGCTTAATTAAGTTGGGATGTTAGGCCAGGCATGGTGGCTCATGCCTGTAATCCCACTTTCAGAGGCTGAGGCAGGCGATCACTTGAGGTCAGGAGTTCAAGACCAATCCCGCCAACTTGGTGAAACCCCATCTCTACCAAAATTACAAAGATTAGCTGGGCTTGGTGGAACGCACCTGTAGTCCCAGCCACTGGGGAGGCTGAGGTAGGAGAATTAGGCTTACTCATTCTGAGTTTCGGCCCAATTATTACAGCTGGCCACCCTTAACTTAACTTGCCTCATTTGAACCCGGGAGGCTGACATTGCAGTGAGCCGAGATCATGCCACTGCACCCCAGTCTCGGCAACAGAGCAAGACCCTGACTCCCAAAAATAAATGGGGATGTTGAGAGGGACCAAATTTTGTTGTCTACGGAGCTTCTGTAGGGAGCTTGCCTGTGAACTCTTACTTGAAGAAGGATGAGTATGAAAGATAGTGGAGAATTGCATTACTAAGACCAGATGTAAGGGTGGCCAGCTGTAATAATTGGGACTGTGGGAGCATGCTACCACACCAGGCTAATTTTTTTTTTTTTTTTTTTTTTTTGAGTCGGAGTTTCGCTCTTGTTACCCAGGCTGGAGTGCAATGGCGCAATCTCGGCTCACCGCAACCTCCCACCAGGCTAATTTTTAAAAATTTTAGTGTAGAGATGGGGGTCTCACTATGTTGCCCAGATTCGTCTCCAGCTCCTGGGCTTAAGTTCTCCTCCCCCTTGGCCTCTCAAAGTCCCAGGATTACTGGTATGAGCCACTGTGCCGAGCCCTGTGTTCAGTTTTGAATACACAGTTATTCTAGAAACAACTCTGGAGCTATTCTATAGGCAGAATCGGAAGATAGTGTAAAAGGAGAGTGGAAACTTTCCAGCAATAATTTTTTAAAAAAATGCCTGGGTGCAGTGGCTTATTCCTGTAATCCCAGCACTTTGGAGGGCTTGAGGTGAGATACCTCACTTGAGTCTAGGAGTTTGAGATCAGCCTGGGCAACAAAGTGAGACCTCCTCTCTACAAAAAAATAGAAAAAAAATTAGATGGGCTTGGTGGCACATACCTGTAGTCTCTTGGGAGGCAAAGTTGAGAAGATCCCATGAGCCCCGGAGGTAAGGCTGCAGTAAGCCAATTGTGCCAC
>NW_016109545.1:2964-4669 GCF_001604975.1 Cebus imitator | reverse complement strand
AAAAAAAATTTCATAAGGCTATAGCTGCCATAGATAGTGATTTCTCTGATGGATCTGGACAAAGTAAATTGAAAACCTGTAAAGAATTCACCAAACTAGATGCCATTAAGAACATTTATGATTCTTGGAGGAGATAAAAATATCAGTATTAACAGGAGTTTGGATAAAGCTGATTCTAACCCTCATGGATGACTTTGAGGGGTTCAAGACTTCAGTGGAGGAAGTAACTGGGTGTGGTGGGAATAAGAGAACTGAATTACAAGTGGAGCCTGTAGGTATAACTGAATTGCTGCAATCTCATGATCAAACTTAACTGGATGAGGAATTGTTTCTTAACGTGGTTTCTTGAGATGTAATCTATTCCTGAAGATACTGTGAACATTGTTAAAATTACATTAAAGGATTTATAATATTAAATAAATGTAGTTGATATAGCAGTGGCACGATTTTAGACTATTGACTCCAACTGTGAAAGAAATTTTACTATAGGTAAAATGCCATTAAATGGCATCACATGCTATAGAGAAATCTTCCACGAAAGCCAAGAGTCTATCGATGTGGCAAACTTCATCTTGTTATCAGAAACTGCCACCCTAATCGGTCAGTGGCTATCAACATAGAGGCAAGACCCTCCACCAGCCAAAAGATTGACTTGCTGAGGGCTTAGATGATCGTTAGCATTTAGCAATAAAGTTTTTTTTTTTGTTGTTGTTGTTTTTGCCTGTGGAGTAGGCAACACTGGGATATATCTTTTTTTTTTTTTTTTTTTTTTTTTGTACTGAGTCTCGCTCTGTAGCCCAGGCTGGAGTGCAGTGGCGCAATCTCAGCTCACTGCAACCTTTGCCTCCTGGGTCCTGGTTAAAGTAATTCTCTTGCCTCGGCCTCCCAAGTAGCTGGGATTACAGGTGCATGCCGCCACGCCCAGCTAATATTTTTGTATTTTCAGTAGAGATAGGGTTTCACCATGTTGGCCAAGATGGTCTTGATCTCCTGACCTTGTGATCTGCCTGCCTTGGACTCCCAAAGTGCTGGGTGGGATTACAGGAGTGAGCCAATGCACCCATCCCTGTTTTTTCTTTTTTTTTTAAAGGCAGAGTTTTGCTCTTGTTGTCCAGATTGGAGTGCAATGGCACGATTTTGGCTCCCCGCAACCTCTGGCTCCCGGGTTCAAGTGATTCTGCCGCAGTCCCCTGAGTAGCTGGGATTACAGGCATGTACCACCATGCCTGGCTAATTTTGTATTTTTAGTAGAGACAGGGTTTCTCCATGTTGGTCAGGCTGGTCTTAAACCCCTGCCCTCAGGTGATCCGCCCGCCTCGGCCTCCCAAAGTGCTGGGATTACAGGCTCCAGCCACCGCACCTGGCTGAGATTCTGTTTCTATGTCTGTGAACACACTATCTATTCTTCAGCCCATGGATCAAGGTATAATTTCAACTTTCAATTTTTATATTTAAGAAATAAATGTTGACCGGGCTCAGTGGCTCATGCCTGTAATCCCAGTACTTTGGGAGGCTGAGGAGGGTGGATCATGAGGTCAGGAGTTCAAGACCAGCCTGGCCAATATGGCAAAACCCCATCTCTACTAAAAATAAAAAAATTAGCTTGGTGTGGTGTTGCATGCCTGTATTCCTAGCTACTCGGGAGGCTGAGGCAGAAGAATCGCTTGGACCCAGGAGGCGGAAGTTGCAGTGAGCCGAGATCGTG
>NW_016109545.1:0-1434 GCF_001604975.1 Cebus imitator | reverse complement strand
TTTTTTTTTGAGACGGAGCTTTGCTTTTGTTGCCCAGGCTGGAGTGCAATGGCGAGATCTCGGTTCACTGCAACCTCTGCCTCCCAGTTTCAAGCGATTCTCCTGTCTCAGCCACCCGAGTACCTGGGATTACAGGCATGCGCCACCACGCCTGGCTAATTTTGTATTTTTAGTAGAGATGGGGTTTCTCCATGTTGGTCAGGTTGGTCTCGAACTCCCAACCTCAGGTGATCCACCTGCCTCAGCCTCCCAAAGTGCTGGGATTACAGGCGTGAGCCACCGCGACTGGCTCGTTTCTCTTATTTTACTTAGGTGGTTTTGATATGGACTTATAGGATGCCTGTATATCATGATCTCACCTCTGCTCCTGCAACTTTGTGCCATGGCAGCCTTTCATATATCAGGACAGTTATCTATATTTGAACTGCCCAGGGAAGTGACTGCAAACCACATAAATAAATAAACCCAAAGTAAAAGTATTCCAAATTCAACCCTTGGCCGGATCCAAAAAAAAGTCTGAGGCAGGAGGATTCACTTGAGCCTAGGAGTTTGGATTTTGATCAGCCTGGGCAACATGGTGAAACCCTATCTCCACAAAAAATTTAAAAATTAGGCATGGTGGTGCCCACCTGTGGTCCCAGCTACTCAGGAGGCTGAGGCAGGAGGATTGTTTTTTCTCAGAGTACCCGCATCCGCCCCCCCGCCGCCCCCACCGCCTAGACAGAGTCTTGCTCTGTCACCAGGCTGGAGTGCAGTGGCACGATCTCGGCGTACTGCAGCCTTCCACCTCCCAGGTTCAGGATCTTCTCCTGCCTCAGCCTCCTGAGTAACTGGGACTACAGGCTCATGCCACCACGCCCAGGTAATATTTTGTATTTTAGTAGAGACGCAGTTTTACTGTGTTGGCCAGGCTGGTCTTGAACTCCTGACCTCATGATGGCAGGAGGATTGTTTGAGCCCAAGAGGTCAAGGCTGCAGTGAGCCATGATTATGGCACTACTCTCAAACCTGGGCAATAGAGCAAAACTCTTCCAAAAAAGAAGAGGAAGGAGTTTTTTTCTGCCAGGAAGGCACTTGAGAAGAAACACTGAATTATCTTTATTTTCTCTATATAAAATGGAATTATAAAACCACTATCATACGAAGGACAATAAAAAAGTATGCCCAAAAAAGTAGGAAGGCCGGGGACCATGGCTTACACCTATAATCCCAGCACTTTGGGAGACTGAGGTGGTCAGATCACAACATGGGAAAACCCCATCTCTACTAAAAATACAAAAATTATCTGGGTGTGGTAGCACATGGCTGTAATCCCAGCTACTCGGGAGGCTGAGGCATTAGAATTGCTTGAACTCCGAGGCAGAGGCTACAGTGAGCGGAAATCATGCCAATGGCACTCCAGCCTGGGCAACAGAGCAAGACTCTGTCTCAGAA
>NW_016109544.1:0-4673 GCF_001604975.1 Cebus imitator | reverse complement strand
TTGAAGAAAACTTTTTTTGCCTTTTTTTTTTCCTTAATCTCAAAAGGCGGGGTGGCGTCGGTGGGGCCGAGGCAGGGAACAACAGCTGGTAGCAAGGATGCTTCTCTCTCTCCCCCAGGCCCGGCAGGCTGGCGGGGACGCTGCAGACGGGGGCTCCGGCCCGGCCACCTCCCCGGCCCCCCGGGCGCCCCCGCCTGAAGACCCCCGAAGCCTGGACCTCACTCCCGCTGTCTTGCACACACGCACACACCCGTCCACGAGAATGGAAGCCACAATTTCGCAGTTTTTTTTCTTTTTTTTTTTTTGACCCAAACCAATAAAAAAAAAAAAACACCCCAAAAAAAGAAAACACAAAATAAACCCCAAACAACCAAACAAAAAAGCTTTTGCTGTGTCCTTTCTCATGGAGTCACACGACCCTCCTCAAATATCACTTTTTGTTTGTTTCCTGAAACGCGAGAATTCAGCAGGTATCTTTGGCAACACTTTATCACGACCTTAATTTAAAGAATAAAAATAAAATCGATCCACGTCTATATACAGTATGTGATTGCGCGGAGTCTGGGGAGGGTGGGGCTGGGCTGGGCTGGGGGGTCCCGGCTCTGGGCCCATGCAGAGGCTGTGGCCCCCAGGACGGGCGGGCAGTTAAGGCAAAGTGGGCGGGCAGGACAGGCGAAGCTGAGTGCGGAGCTGGGAACGAGGGGTTAGTGCAATCCCCAAGGAGGTCTGTGTGAGTGTCTCGGTGGGCAGCAGCCCTGGTTCCTACGGAAGTCCCAAAGGGCTCCACCCCCCAAGTCCGGTCGCCCCCACTGGCCAGGACGACAGCTGTGATTTTGGAGTTGGTTTTATTGCGCGGGGGTGCGTGGAGAGGGGGAAGTGGAAAGCGGGCTCACCCCTCAGGGGGCCGCTCTAGGAGCTGGAGCAGGGGGTGTCCCTGGCCTGGGTGTCCAAGCCACCGCAGATGGTTTTCTCTTCAGAACAGCTCGCCCTGTACCACTGGGGTGTGAATGCGGCTGGGGTGCCGTCACCCAGCCCCAGGGGAGAGGGGGGATCCTGAGACATTGGAGGGGGCTGACAGGCTTAAGGGGGGGGGGGGAGGGGAACCAAAACCATCCTGTAGAAACAATATGGAAATTGCCTTCTTAAAAAGCTTCCCTTTAAAAATGAAAGAAAAAGACGAGAAGACGTGTGTGTCACAGAGAAGGGGTATGGGGGGGGTGGGGGCAGGGAGACATCCCCCTTGGTTGGGCATTGACAAGGAAGTGTCAGTGCAGCAGAGCGTCTATTTTCGGGGTCCCATGCTAGGCATTGCATATGCAAAAGGGGTGAGGGCATCCTGGCATCTGGCGACATTGTCTCCCCAACCCCGGCCCCTGTCCGTGGCCTGTGGCTCGGTCAACGCCGGGCCTTGTGGGAGCCAGAGGTTGGGGGGAGGCAGGTCCCAGCCCCCTGGATTACAGTCAGTGCCTTTGAGTAAAAAGAGGGGTTCCTGGGGCAGGGAAGGGGGGCGGTGGCTCTAAGGCCCTGGAGGTGGGGGGCCCCTGTCACCCACCTCAACAGGGCAGGCGTGTCCAAGGTCCAGCTCCTTGGTGGCCATGCGGGAGGACTGGGGTATTGAGGGTGCGGGGCAGCAATCGGGGTACTCCGGCTGGAAGTCCCATCCCTGAGCTAGGGAGGAGGAAGGAGAGACCCCGAGGACAGAGATGGCCCTTTGCATGTCTAGTGGGCGCTAAGACCTGTACACGTCAGAACCAAAAACGGGGACAGAAAGCGGGGCGGGGGACACAGCACAGACACCCCACAGTCCTGCCTTCGAGGCCAGCGTCCAGGGGTGCAGCACAAACACCTCGGGGCGCCTCCCAGGGCCCCTGCAATGGCTTCCTCCTGAACCCCCCTTCTCGATTTTTGGGGAACAGAAGTGGATTCTACGTTTGTGGTGGGTTTTTTTTTTTATTATTTTATACAAAAATAAATCGACTTTTAGGAATTTCTGCTCTCGCTCTCTCTCTCGCTCTCTCTCTCTCTCTCTCTCTTTTTTTTTTTTTTTTTTTTTTTTTTTTTTTTTTTTTTTTTTTTTTTTTTTTTGAGACAGGGTCTCACTCTGTCATCCAGGCTGGAGTGCAGTGGTGCAGTCATAGCTCACTGCAGCCTCAACCTCCTGGGCTCAAGCAATCCTCCCGCCTCAGCCTCCAGAGTAGCTGGGACCACAGGTGTGCTCCACCACACCCGGCTAATTTTTGTATTTTTTGCAGAGGTATAGTTTCACCTGGTTTTTCAGGCTGGTCTCGAACTGGGCTCAAGCAATCTTCCCTCCTCAGCCTCCCAAAGTGCTGGGATTACAGGCAAGAGCCACCGCATCAAGCCCTCTCTAAAGCGGAGCGGTTAAGAAGCGCATGCCCCCGATTGGTGGTCCTGACAGTGCTCCTTCAGCTTCCTGAGCCTGCGGGACCTCTGAGCAGAGGCCTGTGTGCTCAGAGTCTGAGGGCCTAGGAGGCAGGGGGCTCAGGACATGGTCTGGCTGTAGAACTGACGACCCTCCCACCCTGCCCCAGCTCGCATTGGGGACCTGGGCTTGAATCCTAGCGGCAGCAGTTTCATGGGTGGCATCACACAGGTACGGGGCTTTGACGTGGGGTCCACACAAAGACCCAAGTGGCCCTCAGACTCTGTGGTGTCGCCTTTGTGGTGCTTCCTGGCGAGGGCTGGCATTGTTGACTTTCTGTGGCTACTAGGAAGGGCCCAATCCACAGAAGAGGAGCTGGGACTCTGAGTGGACCCAGTGCCCGGCCCAGTGCAGCGACAATCTGCCTCATTCATCCCTTGGGGTTGGCCCCATCCCCACCCTTGCTGGCCTGGACAGATTCCTTGGACATGGGCTGAGTCTGCTTGGAGGACAGGTCAGAGGAGGAGGCTGTCCCTCAGGGACCCCACCCAGAGGTAGTGGCTGCAGCAGCTGAGACTTCCAGCTCCAGATCCTGGCTCATGGCCCAGGGGCCTGGCATGGGCAGCATGCTGGGGTCCTCTGAGGTCCTAGCAGAGTCCGATGGCCCCCAGGTGAGGCTACCCCACCTGGGGCCTTGGGAAAGCCTGGAACCAGGGGTGCCCAAGACCCACCCCTGGATTCTGCTAACAACCTGCCCGGCCGGTTCTCCCTGCTGTCCGTCTGGCCTTATCCCGTGCCAGCTGCCTGCCCACGCGAGGGGCTGTGGGTCACCTTCCCCGCAGGGGCCTCCGGGCCTGGGACCTCCTTGGATACTCAGCCCCCACCCCTCACGCTGGGTCACTGTCCACGCCCTGCCTCCCCCCAGAGAGATGAGCCTGGCTTCCAAGGCCGGGCAGGAAGGGTCAGGGACCTAGGGTTTCTCTCCTTGAGACCCAAGGTCAAGTCACCCTGGGCCCAAAGGTGTGGTGTGGACCAGGGGCTCAACCCATCCAGTCTCTTCAGGGCCAAAAGAGGAAAAAGGGGACCCCCCCAAGCCCTCCGCCCCCGCTCCCCACCCTCCCCCCAACAAAACACAGAACATCAAATGAGGCAACCGAGGCAGCAGCGGTCGTAACAGGCTGCGTTTAGTGGTTTTTTTTATGTACAAGAAAAATGAATTTTTTTCTGCTTTTTCATCTTTTGTGTTTTTGTTTGTATTTTTTTAAATTACTTTTAAAGCTTCTCCCTCCCCACTCCCAAAAAGTGCATTTTTATCAGTTTTTTTTTTTTAAATCTCCCACACTTTATAAAGACTCTCGAATACAGTCTCTGGAATGTCTGTCTGTGCTCTGTACCCTGAAGGCGCCATCCCGCCCCCCATTCACCAGTCCTGGCCCCCACAAAGTCCAAGGCACCTGGATTCTGGGCCTGGGGTGGGGCGGGGGGTGGGACCTGGGCATTGGACCCCCGTCCACAGCCTCCAGGCAGTCCCAGCAAGGGATTGGGGGTCGCCCCGGCCCCCTCCACCTCCTGGCCCCGATCCCCCCCACCCCCCGCCCTTGTAAATCTATGTATTTAATGCAAGCTAGCCTCAACTCTGAGGTTGTAGCTCCTGGGGGCCCTCCAGTTTCCAGGCCCCTGACCCGTCCTGTGCCAGCCACCCCCCACCCACCTCCGGGAAGGCTGCTTCAACTTAAATAACTTTTTAAAATAAAACTGCAAATATAAATATCTTTCTTTCTCAAAAAATAGGATTTTTGCTTTTTTTTGTTGGTTTTTTTTTTTTTTTTTTTTTTTTTTTTTTATTCTTTGTCTCGCCAGCTGCCTGGACTGTCCCCATTTGGGGAGGGGGGGGCGTCCTGCGACCCCTGCCTCAGTGCCACCGAGTGTGAGGTGACTGCTCCTGGCACAGCCCCAGGGTCTGAATCGTGCCAAGACCCCCTCCGCCACCTTCCCCGCAGCCCCCCACTTCCAGGGGAAGACCCCAAAAGAGGCCGGGGACCCCCCTCGGAAGGAAGCAAAATGACAGCTGTGGACAAAAGGTGACAGGGCTTTCATGACCACCATGGTGGGAGGGGGTCTCCTTGGCGGACTACCCAAGGCGGGGGCAGACTTTGGTATTGCCCGCTCGAGCCTGGCTCGCCACAGGCCCACACCCGTGCCAGGCTGGACCTGGTCCAGCATTTTACATTCACTGGTTTATAATTTTTTTTTTTTTTTTCATCAGAGTTTTGCTCTTGTTGCCCAGACT
>NW_016109543.1:3260-4673 GCF_001604975.1 Cebus imitator | reverse complement strand
TTAGTAGAGACGGGGTTTCACCATGTTGACCAGGATGGTCTCGATCTCTTGACCTCGTGATCCACCCGCCTCGGCCTCCCACAGTGCTGGGATTACAGGCTTGAGCCACTGCGCCCGGCCTCATTATGTCATTCTTATGCCTTTGCAACCTCATAGCTTAGCTCCCACTTTTAAGTGAGAATATATGAATTTGGTTTTCCATTCCTGAGTTACTTCACTTAGAATAATGGTCTCCAATTTCATCCAGGTTGCTGCAAATGCCATTATTTTGTTCCTTTTTATGGCTGAGTAATATTCCACATTGTAGATATATCACATTTTCCTTGTCCACTTGTTGGTTGATGGGCATTTAGGCTGGTTCAACATTTTTGCAATTGCCTATGTGCTGCTATAAACATGCCTATGCAAGTATCTTTTTCATATAATGACTTTTTTTCCTTTGAGTAGATACCTGGTAGTGGGATTGCTGGATCAAATGGTAGTTCTACTTTTAGTTCTTTATGGAATCTCCATACTGTTTTCCATAATTGTTGTACTTGTTTACATTGCCACCAGTAGTGTAAAAGTGTTCCCTTTTCACCAAATTCATGACAACATCTATTATTTTTTGATTTTTAAATTATGTCCATTCTTTCAGGAGTAAGGTGGTATTGCAATGTGGTTTTGATTTGCATTTCCCTGACAATTAGTGATGCTGAACATTTTTTCATGTTTGTTGACTATTTGTATATCTTCTTTTGAGAATTGCCTATTCATGTCCTTTGCCCACTTTTTGATGGGATTGTTTTTTTCTTCCTTATTTCTTTGAGTTCCTTGTAGGTTCTGATTATTAGTTCTTTGTTGGATGTATAGTTTGTGAATCTTCTCTTTGTGGGGGACATTCTGACAGGCAGTAGTCAATCCAGAGCTCCTGGCTGAGTTTGTTGGGTCTGCAACACAATTCAGTTACTTCCTCAGTCCAATCTTGCTTTAACCTCCTCCCCTTCGCAGGTGTTTATTCTTGATAAACATCTTGCCTTAAACTGTTGAAACCTACTCCTAGAGAACTCTACATCCAATAGCAGTGAAACAAGAAGGCTTTGTATCATGGGTGATAATATTACCAGGTATCTTCTAAAACACAAGGAAGGTGAGGGTGCTTGTGTTCTGAGAGAGATTAACTATACTTTTGGGGAGCAAGAGCAACTTTGGAGTCCTCACTGAAGGATTTACACTTAAGTTTTCAACATGTAAGTTGAGAGATTTTGGAATTCAGAGAACTCAAGGAGAGTAAGGATTTTTGAGGAGCATCAAATTTTGGGGGTACATTTAAAATGCTTTTTATTAAATTAGCTGGGTGTGGTGGCACACACCTGTAATCTCAGCTACTTGAGAGGCTGAGGCACAAAAATTGCTTGAACCTGGGAGACAGAG
>NW_016109543.1:0-1230 GCF_001604975.1 Cebus imitator | reverse complement strand
AAAAAAAAAGAAATACAGAATTTAGCATGAAGTAAAGCTCTTTAAATAGAGGAAAGATGTTTGCACGTTTCCTAAGTTTAAAAGTCACCACTCTTTCTTTTCCCCTAGTGGCCTGAGGTGATCTGGGTCTATTCACTTGACCCAGAAAACCCTGTGAAATCATGAAAATCAAGAGGTTCAAATCTTCATGTTCACTTTAGGAACACCTGTGAAACTGCCAAGGCCATCAAGGGTATGTCTATATAAAAAGCCACCAAGTATCTGGAAGATGTCACTTTACAGAAACTGTGTACCATTCTGATGTTGCAATCGTGGTGTTGGTAGATACTCTTAGGCCAAACAGAGGGGATGGACACAGGGTTGGTGGCCCAAAAAGATTTTGATGCACATGCTTAAAAATGCAGAGAGTCATGCTGAACTTAAGAGTTTAGATGTAGGTTCTCTGGTCATTGAGCATAGCCAGGTGAACAAAGCACCTAAGATGCTCTGTCGGACTTACAGAACTCATGGTCAATTAACCCATACATCAGTTCTCCTTGCCACATTGAGATGATCCTTAGTGAAAAGGAACAGATTGCTCCTAAACCGAAGAGGAGGTTGCCCAGAAGAAGATATCCCAGTAGAAACTAAAGAAGCAAAAACTATGGCACAGGAATAAATTCAGCACAAATAAAGACAAATGTACAAAAAAAGTTAGCTAGATGAGATTCAGTGCACATTCCTGTAGCTGTTGTCAGTAGCTGACACCCAATGTTTCACCTACAGAGTGGCTACTAAGTTTAGAAATATAGGTGGCTTTTGCCCTATGTTAAGTGACCACTAATTAGTGCCTGCACTTAACACAGAAGGAAAGGTCACTTAATGAGTACCACCACATGACCCCAGGATGATAAGGAACTGATAGGATGATCATTCCTAAAATTGGATTGGATGATGTAGCCCTGTGGAGTATGCTGCATGCTGGCCAGATCAGAACATCCTTGGGTATGGGGTGAGCCAGAAAAAATTAGGACATGGGATGAAGAGTTAAATGTGAATACTAGATAAGCAACAAATACTTTTTTTGTATAAGTATGCATGGGATACTTATATATCCCTTGCGTATGTCAGATGTATACGCATGGACATACTTACAAGGTACATAATTATACTAAAAATGTATCTGGTTTTTTTCTGAAATTTAAATTTAATTGAGGCCAGGTACAGTGGCTCATGCCTATAATCCCAGCA
>NW_016109542.1:0-4677 GCF_001604975.1 Cebus imitator | reverse complement strand
AAGCCCAGACACCAGGAAGGTGAGATCTTCGACACAGAAAAAGAGAAATACGAGATTACAGAACAGCGCAAGAGTGATCAGAAAGCTGTGGACTCACAAATTTTACCAAAAATCAAAGCTATTCCTCAGCTCCAGGGCTACCTGCGATCTGTGTTTGCCCTGACAAATGGAATTTATCCTCACAAATTGGTATTTTAAATGTCCTGATGATCTAATTAAATAACTGATTACCTTTAAAAAAAATGAGAAATGTTATGTCAATTAAGAATCAACAAAGGCAACATCATTTGCCAAGAAGTTTAAATAGGAAAGAGCTTATGTTCAAAGAACAGAAAAGAAACCATGATGAATATAGTAAGCAACCACAGAATGCAGGTGATGAAGGTAGAGGTAGGAAATGGCTGGTTACTCAGACTATTGAAAAAATACAGAGAATATGGAAAGAAGAGTAGAAGCCAGGAAACAGCTAGAAGGCTATTGTAGTGCCTAGGGTAGGAGTAAGAAGTGGTCAGATGCAGACTCCTTTAGAGGCAAATATTCCAAGTGAGAGATTATAATGACCTGGAATAGGGTGAATAGTTGCTCAAAGGATGGTGAGGTAGGAAGAGGTCTGAGTTACATTTTGAAGTTAAACTAATAGGTTTGCTGATAGATGGGAAAAAGATGAAGAAAATAATTTTCACTCCAACAGTGGGATATATGATTGGTAATTTACTGAGATGGAAAAGACTAGAGAGAAACAGCTTAATAAGAAAGCTAGGGATCAAGAATTCTGCTTTGGTAGAGTTAAATGTAAAATGCCCTAGAAATATCGAGGTGGTGATATCAAGTTAGCTGTTTACTCCCCATGTCTCTAGTTTATAGATAAGGGCTAAATATAAATTTGTCATTGGAGTAGTAATATTTAAAGTTACAGAACTGAACAAGTTCACTCAAGTGAAGAGTGCAGAATGAGAAAAGAAACATCTCAGGACCCAGCTTGGAGGCTGCCCGAAAAGGTAAATCAAAAGATAGTAAAATCACTAGACTATACTTGAATATTATCATAGTCACATAATGTAGTAACTTGTCTAGTTTATAAACAGAAGCCTCTGAATTCTTTAATTTTCAACTTCCAGAGTAATATGGGAATATTTGCAAATACATATTTGAAAGTTCTAGTACATCAAGCCAGCTAAATACATTATACAACATAAGTGATGATACTATTTGTCCTATTCTCAGCTTCCCTTATACAGAATAAAACGGTAGTCTTTCTCCTTTCTTAGTGGAATTATCTGCTTTCTATTTGATTTTGTTTCCTCTTTAACATTTTCTCGAAAGAGTCTTCCCCTTTCAATCATATTTTATATTGAAACAATTTCAAATATATCATATGAAATTATGGCTCTTATAAATACACACAATTGGGCACTGCATATAGATTAACTTAGATTTTATTTTTTAGAGTAGTATATTTAAATTCTTGAGGAAAAATCCTCCTGTAAATGAGAATATCCATGTGATAAGTACAAAACAGCTAGTAAAATAAAAACTTAAGAAATAAACATATGTGTGTTCTATTATCTTACTACCAGAAATAACACAGAGGCTGTTAAATTAAACAAATTATGTTACTATAGACTCCAGTACAGAAATTGTTTAATTAAATTATTATTATTATTATTTGATATGGAGACTAGCTCTGCGGCCCAGGCTGGAGTGCAGTGGCACAATCTCGTTTCACTGCAAACTCTGCCTCCTTGGTTCAAGTGATTCTCCTGCCTCAGGCTCCCAGGTAGCTAGGTGCACCACCACTGGAAGATAATTTTTGCATTTTTATTACAGACTGGGTTTTACTCTATGCTAGCCAAGCTGATCTCTAACTCTTGACCTCAAGTGATCCACCCACCCTGGCCTCCCAAAGTGCAGGGATTACAGGCATGAGCCACCAAGCTTGGCCTAATTTGTTTAATTTTAAACATGTTAAAGTGTAAACATATAATAACCTCACTAATTCGTTTACTATTTTTTCATAGTTAATATTTATCGAACATTTTAAAATCTTGATTACTTAGTCATATAAATTTATTATATATAGGCTGTTAAATAAAATGTATGAAAGGACATTGTTTTGGACTGAGCTCCTGCACTAGGCCCCAACAGATCTGACCAAACCAGAAAGAAATGAGTCGTACTAGGCACCATGTAATCAAATTGAACTTTAAAAAAAAAGGACAGTTTTCCAAAAAACACGAGATTAACGGAAACCATTCAGAAGGAGCCCAATTTGAAACAGAATAAAAAGAAAGTTGCATGTTCTCACTCATACGTGGGAGCTAAAAAAATTCATCTCAGGGAAATAGAGATCAGCTTGGTTAGAAGTGATGTCTTGTTGGTGTCTCTCATTTGATCTCATGTGATCAATTTGTTTAGCTCTACACCAATGAATAGAATGGTGGCTTCCAGATGGTGGGAATGGTAGTAGGAAGGGGAGAATAAATAAGGGCTTGTTAATGGGTACAAAACAGAGTTAGATTGAAGCAATAAGTTCTAGTGTTTTATGGCATACTAGAGAGACCATATTTAAAAATAATTTATTGTATACTTTATAATAGCTAGAAAAAATTTGAAATGTTATCAATATAAAGAAATAATAAATCTTAAGTAATGTATATTCCAATGACCCATATTTGGTTATTACATATTACATGTTTATATCAAAATATCATGTATACCCCATCAATATGTACAACTAAAGTGAACCCATAAAAATTTAAAATTAAAAAGAAGAAAGCCTTTTTATTTTAATTCTATAAGGAAAGTAATTTTGAAACAACCAATTTATTTTTGTTCTCTTTTTATACCTCTTCAGCACTTTTCTGTCTTTATAGGCTCCTCAGTGTGCCTTTTAATTTCATAGATGAAATACTTCCTAATTGGTGAATCTCTAAAAAAAAGACAAATAGATCTTTAAACTAAATCTGTAAAATCTTGATTTTGACTGTGTATGTTTATATATATATAATTATGTATAAATTTATTCATTCAAAGCATTATTGTATACATTTGCTGTTATCCTTAATCTATGCATGTTTGAAGTGTGATTTTGAGAGAGGTCAAAAGATACAAGTAGAGTTTATTACTTGATAATCTGCAGTAGATCTTTGAGTTTAACCAGGGCAGATTTATTGTAGAAAAATACTCCCTTAACTAACAGACCATGTATAGGTTCATTAGAAGTAAATTTTTGACAAACTTGTAAATGTATATCCTCATTCTCCATGTAATAAATTACATAGATCTATAATCCATTTCATGTGAAAATAATGTGACTAACTCAACATTGCCACATGACATATTTTGATTTGTTTTTTAGAACAGTGGTGATAAAGTTGTGCCGAACTGTTCCCATCCTTCTACCATGTTCCTTTTCTATGTGTAGTTTTACTATGAGATATTATGTTCTTTCATCATATCTGGAGTTTCTCAATCTTATCAATAACTGGCAAAAGAAAATAGGCATAGACTATATCTAATGAGATATCTTAGTTATAGTGAAATATTTCTTGGATATTTTAGAAGGAAAGAATGGTGAAGATTTTGAACCTTATATCGTATTTAACATTTGCCCTTTTGTATCTTTTGTTTATATAGACTTTCAAAATATCTTCTTTAACATTATCAAATATTATATTTTATAAATTGTTTCATCTTTCAGTGAACTTAATGAAACGTACATTTTAATTTCACTGTTGTCATAAACTTAGGCAAAAAGATTTAATCTTTATAGCCCCAAATTTGTTCATGATTATTAAATCCAACTTCAAGCCCTTAATTTGTTCTTCATACATAATGGTCTAAACACCTGAGAAAAAATTCTGATGGTCAAATATATGGTATACATAGGTTTCAGGGAGTTACTATGAAAAAGTAAGTTATCAATTTAGGATGGGAGTTGAGTTTGCAAAGTTGTTTAAGTTAGGCCCATTACCTATAAAGAGACCCACCTTCAAACTAGGATAAAAAAAAATCACAATTAGAAGTCCCAGGTTTCAGCGGACGTCAAGTTTGGTTCTGTGCAGTGTCTCTGGCTCACGTTTTTTTTATGACTTTGCATTACTTAGACAGTGTTCTCCTCTGTTTTGTTCTGAGACTAGTTTACTAACACCAAGCTGGTAAAATGACATAACTGTCCACTTTTGGCATTGAGAAACCATGATTGCTGACTGGAGAGAAGACCACTAAATACTTTATTCAAGTTCCTCCTTTACTAAATTCAGGACAACAGAGATTATAGTGTTATTGTAAGGTGATTGTACATGGCTGTGATTTCTAAAGATTATTCCACAAGTTGAAAACATATTCAAAATCCTTGTGGAAAACAAATAAGCCCACCATCTAATATTGTTTCATGTCTCCTCCTTTGATCTCCAGCATATTACCTGCTCAACAGAAGCAACCACTAAGCAGACTTAGAAGAGCCTATAATCTTGTTAATTCTAGATTTAGTTCATGTTTATATTTCTGTCTTTAGAAAGCCTGTTATATGATCGATTTTCAATTAATTCTTTTTACAATGAAACCATTTAGAGTAGAATATATTAATATCATACTTAATTTGTCAAAAGGTATGTACCTTGCCTGTAAAATCTGAAATTCTTTCCTTTTTTTTTTTTTTCTTTTTCTTTTTTTTTT
>NW_016109541.1:3354-4680 GCF_001604975.1 Cebus imitator | reverse complement strand
CATGTTGGTCAAGCTGGTCTTGAACTCCCGACCTCTGGTGATCCTCCCGCCTTGGCCTCCAAAGTGCTTGGATTACAGGCGTGAGCCACCACGCCCGGCCGATTTTTTCATATTCTTATTGTGGTTTTTTTGTTTGTTTGTTTGTTTGTTTTAAGAGATGGAACCTTGCTCTTTTGCCCAGGCTGGAGCGCAGTGGCAAGATCTCTGTTCACTGCAACCTCCACCTCCCAGGTTCAAGCAATTCTCCCGCCTCCACCTCCTGAGTAGCTGGGATTACAGACACCTGCCATCATGGCTGGCTACTTTTGTATTTTTGTAGATACAGGGTTTCACCATGTTGGCCAGGCTGGTCTTGAACTCCTGACCTCAGGTGATCTGCCCGCCTCAGCCTCCCAAAGCGTTAGGATTACAGGCGTGAGCCACTGTGACCAACTATTCTTTTTAAATATAAGTTTGATAATTCTTTAAAATGATCTGCTTTTATAATTATAAAAGAGAAGCCAGCACCATGAGTCAGCATATTATTCTGTTCAGTTTTATGGGTATGATACAAATGTTAGGTGACCAAACTGATTTTAGTGACCTCAATCTTAAAATCTAAGCCATTTGTTTAGCTTTTTATGACATTTTATGATGTTAAAGGGAGAACTTTAGAGCTGTTATCTCATCTAGAGATTGTTTGGAACATATATCTTCCAGAATAATCAGGTTGATAGGCTCACAATCATTTATTTCTACATTTTTTTTGGGGGGGGGGGGTTGAGACAAGGTCTCACTCTGTCACCCAGGCTGGAGTGTGGTAGCATGATCACAGCAGATCACTGCAGCCTTGACCCCCCGGGCTCAAGCAGTCCTCCCACTTCAGCCTCCTGAGTAGCTGGGACTACAAGTAGGCACCACCATGCCCAGCTAATTTTTAAATTTTTTTGTAGAGACAAGGTTTCACTATGTTGCCCAGGCTGGTCTCAACCTCTTGGGCTTAAGCGATTCTCTTGCCTTGGCCTCCCAAAGTGCTGGGATTATAGATGTAAGCCCCACACCTGGCCTTACTTCTATATTTTGAAATATGTATGATCCAATCTAGAATTATAGTTGTTATATTGACATTTGTCTTTGAATAATCTTAAATAAAGATTTTGATTTGTGATGGTTTCAAAATCACCTAAAGATATTTTGGCACCCCTTCCTGACTAACATGGTGAAACCCTGTCTCTACTAAAAATATAAAAACTTAGGCCGAGCATGGTGGCCGTACCTGTAGTCCCAGCTACTCTGGAGGCTGAGTCAAGAGAATCGCTTGAACTTGGGAGGCAGAGGTTGCAGTGA
>NW_016109541.1:0-949 GCF_001604975.1 Cebus imitator | reverse complement strand
AGATTATAAGAAATATAATATTTTTTTTTTTTTTTTTTTTGCTTTTTGTTCTTAGGAAGACCTCACCCAAAAAATAGTTTTTTATTAATTTTTTAATTGCTGCTATAATAAATTTCCACATATTTAATGGCTCAAAAGAACACAAATTGATTATCTTACAGTTCTGGAGTCTGAAATCAGTTTCAGTGGCCTGAAATCAACTTGTCAGCAGGCCTGCATTTTTTCTGGAGGGTGTAAGGGAAAATTTGATTCCTTGCCTTTCCAGCTTCTAGAAACTGCCTGCATTCCTTTGGCTCATAGCCCCATCTTCAAACTCAGAAGTATAGACTCTTCTAATCCCTCTCTGCTTTGATTGTCACATTGCCTTTTTCTCACCGTTACTGCTCCTGCCTCACTCTTACAAGGACACTTATGATTACATTTAGAGCCCACCCAAGATATTCCAGGATAATTTTCCCATCTGAAGATCCTTAATTCAATCATGTCTGCAAAGTCCCTTTTGACATGTAAGATAACATTAATAAAGCCTGGGGATTAAGTTATAAACATCTTAAAGTAATTATTATTCAGCCCCTCAATTCATATGGCAACATAATTCAAGAAAAAATGACCTTTGCGTGAATTATATGCACATTAAAGTTTGAAAAGCGTCCTCTGTGGGTGCTCACAAGTATCAGCTGTTAGCTGCTTTAAAAAAAAAAAAAAAAAAAACGTTTGAAAAGCACTGTGACAGACTTGTTACCATTTTAAAATTGCATTCATGTCTCATCTGAAGGCTCTAAAAAAGCTGCATTCATAGATGGTCATTTCCACTTAGGAAACTGAAGGCAGTTTCTTAGCTTTTATTTTTTATTATTTTTTGTTACTTTATTTTTTAAAAAGTTAATTAAAAAAAAATAAATGTAGAAGGTTTTTTGTTTTTGTTTTTTGTTTTTTTTTTGAGACAGGG
>NW_016109540.1:3447-4680 GCF_001604975.1 Cebus imitator | reverse complement strand
AGGAAGGAAGGAAGGAAGGAAGGAAGGAAGGAAGGAAGGAAGGAAGGAACAGAACAGGCACTCAACTTCATCAGAGTTTACCAAAAGAGAAGTGCTAATTGACAGAGCAGGAGCATGGTCATCTGGGACAAACATCAACACTTTAAGTTCCAGCTCCCTTTCTAGCCTCATGCATTCCAAGGAAATCACTTCTCTTCTAACTACAAGCAGCCAGAAAAGGCAGACAATAAAACACAGACAGGACAGCTCATGCACAGAGGGAGGTGGGAGGAAAGTCTTTTGGATAACTGCCAAACTTCACCCTCATACAACGGGCCCCAGTAAAACATTGGGCTTTAATAAGCACGTTCCTTTCCCTTCAGGTGCACTAAGACAGGGAACCTAAAAGCAGACTCCTGGGATATGCCGGCAGCTGCAGGAAGATGAATGGGAACAGACACACAACTCTCCCTCCCAGATAAGCATAACAAAGAGACATGGAAGCAGTCCAAGCCTCTGATAAACTCTCCCACCCTGAATCCTTAAAAACTCTTGGTCTGTAAGAGAGTGTGGCTCTGACCTAACTCGGCCAGAAGCTCCTCTCAGGTTTGTTTTCTCTGAAATAAACCTGTCTTAACTGGCAAGCCACCTCTCGTGTTTCTTTTCTCTTTAATTCTTACACTAATGAAAATCACAATATGATACTACTACATACTCCCTGAAAATGGTTACATTTAAAGACAGACAATACCAAGTATTGGTGAGGATGTGGAGAAACTGGAACTTGCACACACTGCTGGTGCAAGAGTACATTGTTTGGAAACCGGCAGCATCTGCTAAAGCCAAACATAGACGTCCTCTATCCTATGTCCCAGCAATTATTCTCCTAGGGACCTACATGACAGAAATGTCTGTACATGTCACGATGGACATGGCCCCAGACACCCATAGCAGCAGTATCATAATAGTTCCACCCTGAAACTCCCTAATGGATGAATATTTATTCAATGGAACAGTATACAACGATGACAGTTAACAATGTATAATTACCCACATCAGCAGAATGAACTGCAAAAACATGTCAAGGGAGAGAAACCAGACACAAGGTAGTCATCCTATAAGATTCCAATTACAGGCCAGGCGCAGTGGCTCACGCCTATAATCCCAGCACTTTGGGAAGCCAAGGCAGGTGGATCACCTGAGGTCAGGAGTTCAAGACCAGCCTGACCAACATGGAGAAACCCCATCTCTACT
>NW_016109540.1:0-1032 GCF_001604975.1 Cebus imitator | reverse complement strand
TCAGTGTCCTGCCCACCTTCCCACCAACCCTGTGGACCTGAACTGCTGGCAGGGGAGAATGCTTCCATGGAAAAAAAGTTAGAAGTAATGCAATATTTTTACTAGGCTTTTAAATGCCAGACCCAAGAGCCTGTTCTTTTTTTTTAGACGGAGTCTCACTCTGTCGCCAGGCTGGAGTGCAGTGACGTGATCTCGGCTCACTGCAACCTCCGCCTCTGGGGTTCAAGCAATTCTTCTGCCTCAGTCTCCCAAGTCGCTAGGACTACAGGTGCGTGCCACCACACCCAGCTAATCTTTTGTATTTTTAGTAGAGACGGGATTTCACCATGTTGGCCAGGATGGTCTCGATCTCTTGACCTTGTGATCTGCCCATCTTGGCCTCACAAAGTGCTGGGATTACAGGTATAAGCCACTGCATCCAGCTGACCCTGTTCTTATATTCCTCTAAGAACTCCAAGATGGGCTGGGGCTCTGGCCCGGTGGGAGACGGGTCCCCCACAGGGTGGTACACAGGGGATGATGCTGCCTGCTCCCTTCTGAGTCCTGGGCTGCTCTGCTGCCACTGATGAGGAAGATGAAGGCTCAGCAGACACAGGAAAACAATGCAGAGGAGACGCCCACTGGCTGCCCTGTGACTGGCTGGGCCACAGCAACTATGTGAAAACTTTTGCCTGTGGGTGGGCAAAGATCAACCAGGTCACAAAGACGGGCCTTGTGGGAAGAGTGGAGTGGAGGGATTGGGGGAAGTCTCCCTCTATTCCCCAAACATAGGGCAATGTTCTGTTCTTAACAGTCTCTCCTCCTTAAAGGAATCCAAATAAAATCCCAGAATTAACACTCAAACTCAGTGGTTCTCCAAGTGGGGTACTCAGACCAGTAGCACCCTCAGAACCTGGAGCGATGGTTAGTTTTATGTGTCAACTGGATGAGGCTATGGTGCCCAGTTGCTTAGACAACTATTAGTCTAGATGTTGCTCTGAAGGTATTTTGTAGATGTGATTAACATCTACAATTATCAATTTTTTTTGGAGA
>NW_016109539.1:0-4681 GCF_001604975.1 Cebus imitator | reverse complement strand
CGGCCTCCCAAAGTGCTGGGATTACAGGCGTGAGCCTCCGCGCCCAGCCGAACCCTTAAATCTTTTTGACGTGTATTTGTGTGACAGGGTCTCACTCTATCGCCCAGGCTGGAGTGTAGTGATGTAATTATAGCTCACTACAACCTCAAACTCCTGGGCTCAAGCTCCTGCCTGAGCCTCCCAAGTAGCTGAGACCACAGGCATCAGCGGCACCACCACGCCCAGCTACATTTTGTATTTTTAGTAGAGACAGGGTTTCACCGTGTTGCCCAGGCTGGCCTTCAACTCCTGACCTCAGGTAATCTTCCCCCCTTGGCCTCCCAAAGTGCTGGGATTACAGGCGTGAGCCACCTCGCCTGGCCTTATTTTTAAATTTTCTGTAAAGATAGAGTATTCTTGCTCTATTGCCTAGGCTGGTCTCGAACTCTTGGCCTCAAGTGATCCTCCCACCTCAGCCTCCCAAAGTGCTGGGATTATAGGCACGAGCCGCCGCACCTAAATTCCCTCAGATCTCTTTAGCACTCCCAAATCACCACAAACACCAGCTTTGCTTTTGGTTCACAAGCCTTTATTAAGTTGTCTTGGGGGAAAAGTAGGGGGGAGATCCATCATCACAGAAATGAGAACGGGGTCTCAGGACGGGGCTGCCAGACTCCCAGTCCTCCCCCGTCTTCTTTTTATTTTTTTAATTTGTTTTTTTGAGATGAAGTCTCACTCGGTAGCCCAGGCTGAAGTTCATTGGTGCAATCTCAGCTCACTGCAACCTCCAGGTTCATGCCAGGCTAGTCTTGAACCCCTGACCTCAAGTGATCCACCAGCCTTGGCTTCCCAAAGTGTTGGGATTACAGGCGTGAGCCACCACGCCCAGCCTCAATGCCCTCTTTTTTGTGTGTACCTATGGGTGGGGTCTCGTTGGGGTCCCCTGGGATCTCTTACTTCTCTCCCGGTTTGGGGAACTCTCTTGGCCTTGGCTGCCCAGTAGGGCCTGGGCTAGGAGAGACTCTGACCTTAGAGATGGGGTGGCCAGGCCTGGGGCTGGGGCAAGGTCTGGGCGCCAAGCGGGGCTGGCAGGTGACTGGCTGCGGGAATGAGGTTGAATAAATGCTCTGGCCTCTCTGGTCCTTCCCGTCTCCAGATGAGTCCTCAGTCTTCTTTGGGGTCTCCCGGGGCCGGTATAGGACGTTGCTGTAGAATGCATTTCCTGGGATGGATGACAGAGACCAAGAGGGGACAGTCGCTTAAGAGAGCCTGGCCCTCTCTGGCTCACCTCTGGGGGCTTTGTCTCTCTCTCTCTCTTCTTTAAAAAAATTTTTAAACTTTTTTTTTTTTTCTGAGATGGAGTCTCCCTCTGTAGCCCAGGCTGGAGTGCAATGGCGTGATCTCAGCTCACTGCAACCTCCACTTCGTGGGTTCAAGTGATTCTCCTACCTCAGCCTCCTGAGTAGCTGGGATGACAGGCTCACGCCACCACGCCCCTCTTATTTTTATTTTTTATTTTTTGTATCTTTAGTAGAGACGGGGTTTCACCATGTTACCCAGGCTGATCTCAAACTCGTGACCTCAAATAATCCTCCTGCCTCAGACTCCCAAAGAGCCAGGATTACAGGCGTGAACTACTGTGCACAGCCTAATTTTTAATTTTTTGTAGAGATGGGATCTTGCTAGGTTGCCCAAACTAAGAGCTTTGTCTCTTGGCCGGGCGCGGTGGCTCACGCCTGTAATCCAAGCACTTTGGAGGCCAAGGCGGATGGATCACCTGAGGTCGGGAGTTCAAGACCAGCCTGACCAACATGGTGAAACCCCGTCTTTAAAAAAAAAAAAAAAAAAAGAATTTTGTCTCTATTTCTGAAAAATATGGGTATTGGATATGGGAGCCAGGCTTCCCCGCCTTCATCCCTCCTCCCTCCTTCCCCCAAACCAAAGCGGGAGCAGGGATGCGGTGGGTCTTTGTCAAGCAGGGTCTGTTCCCGCCTACTCCGCCCACCCCATCTTACCTGGGCTGTTACCTGAGTCCCTTTGCTGGCAGTGGCGGCGGCCCCAGAACCAGGCGCCTAGCACCATTGTAGCCACACCCACGCTCCCCACCCCCAGCGGCACGAAGAGGAGTCCTGGGTGGGGGGAGAAGGGATGGTCTAAGCGGGAGGGTGGGGGCGGTGATAGGGGAGGAAGAGCTGGGGGAGGAACACTGGGCAGGGCTCACCTCGGAAGCTTGGGGTCAGGTTTCTGTTCTGTGGGGTGTCATCTGCAGAGAGGAAATCTATGTCATGGGAGGGCACCAGGCTCCTGCACCCTCCAAGGACAGAGCTCTCAAAGGGGGACTTAAGTGTTCCTCCTTGTGCCAGGCTTTGTGGCTTTTGGGCAGGTGTTCACTCTGAACCTCAGTTTCCTTTTCTGAAAAATGAGGCTCCGCAGAGCACAGTGACTCACGCCTATAATCCGAGCACTTTGGGAGGCCAAGGCAGGAGGATCACTTGAGGTCAGGAGTTCGAGACCAGCCTGGGCAACATGGTGAAACCTTGTCTCTATTAAAAAGATAAAAATTAGCTGGGCGTGGTGCTGCGCACCTGTAGTCCCAGCTACTCAGGAGGCTGAGGCAAGAGAATCGCTGAAATCCAGGAGGCATAGGCTGCAGTGACCTGAGATTGTGCCACTGCACTCCAGCCTGGGTGACAGAGCAAGACACCGTCTCAGAAAAGAGAAAGAAAAATGAGGCTCGTGGTCCCTGTCTGGGTGAGTCATTGTGGAAAAACTGCCAGCTGGGACTTGTCATCGTGAGCTCTGCCATCTTTGTCCTGGGCTCCTGTTTCTGTTTTTGAGAGTGGACTCCAAGGCATGCCCATTCTACATATGGGGAAACCGAGGCTCAGACAGCCTAAGTCTCTTGCCGAGGGTCCCCTACCCAGGAGGCAGCCAAGACCTGTTTGAACAAAGCCCTTTCTTTTTTTTTTGAGCCGGGGTTTTGTTCTTGTTGCCCAGGCTGGAGTGCAGTAGCTCAATCTGGGCTCATCGCAGCCTCCGCTTCCCTGGTTAAAGCGATTCTCCTGCCTCAGCCTCCCAAGTAGCTGGGACTGCAGGCGTGCACCACCACGCCCGGCTATGAACAAAGCCCTTTCTCACCTCAGCTCAGAGAAGGTCACACGTAGATTACTTGAGCACTTACTATGTCCCAGGCCCTGTGTTTTGTTGTTGTGTGTTTTTCTGGAGACAGGGTCTCTCTGTGTCTCCCAGGCTGGAGTGCAGTGGCACGATCATAAGTCACTACAGTCAGCAAATCCTGGCCTCAGGCGATCCTCCACCTCAGCCTCTCGAGCAGCAGGGACTATAGGTGTGTGCCACCATGCCTGGCTAATTTGAGAATTTTTTTGTAGAGATGGGGTCTTGCTGTGTTGACCAAGCTGGTCTCAAACTCCTGGCCTTAAGCAATCCTCCTGCCTCAGCCTCCCAAAGTGCTGGGATATCAGGCGTGAGCCACTGCACTGGGATTATAGCAAGTACTTTAGCTATCGCCCCTCTAAAGTCACCCAACCTGATGAGGAAACACTATTCACTGTATTCTGACACCAGAGGGAACTGGCACAGAGAGGTCAAGTCACTTACTCAAGGTCACACAGCAAGTAAATGAAACACAGTCTTGAATCCAGGTTTGTATAATCTACAGGAACCCCAGCCAAAGGCTGTGAATGCCCCAATTAAGATAAGGTCCAGCACTCCAACCCCCTCCTCTTGCAGCCTGTGAGGTTGGCAGGCAATCCCTGGGGACTGCCAAGCTGCTGTTGAGGGTTGGAGTGGGTGGGGAAGCCAGCTGTGTGGGGCTGGCCCAGTGCCCACTCCCGGCTCTCTCTCGCAGCTGCCAACACACAGCCTGGCCCCTCCACCACCCCGCCTCCTCTAATTGCTAATTGGCCCCTTTGACATTGGAGGGGTGGGGGGAGATGGGTAACGCAGCCATAACACGCCCCTCCCTTGAGGCAGAGCACGTGTCCTGCCAGCAGGCTGGTCCTACCAGCTGGAGAGGAACCGGCATCTCTAGGGCATGGGAGCTGGAAGCTCCCTTCTGCCAGAGGGGGCTGGGCAGATGCCCCGGGCCCACAGGCACCCTGCACAGAGCAGGAGGCAAAGCCTGGATCCCCTTGGGTTTCCCGATTCTGCCCAGGGTGAGTCTATAAGGGGGTGACATGGCAAAGCGGGGTGCATAGGCTGCACCCCTGTCTAGTGGGTAGCGCTGGGCATGTCTTGACCCTCTCTGGCCACACCTGTCTCATCTGTAAAATGAGGCAGCTGCCTTTGCTGATAGGGAAAGCTATCTGGAGAGTTTCTTCCAACTTTGAGAGTCCGTGACTTCTTTTTGAAATGGAGTCTTGCTCTGTGGCCCAGGCTGGAGTGCAGTGCTGTGATCTCGGCTCACTGCAGCCTCTGCCTCCTGGTTCAAGCGATTCTCCTGCCTCAGCTTCCCGAGTAACTGGGATTATAGGCGTGCACCACCACGCCTGGCTAATTCTTGTGTTTTTAATAGAGATGGGGGTTTCATCATGTTGGTGAGGCTGGTCTCGAACCCCTGACCTCAAGTGTTCCACCCACCTTGGCCTCCCAAAGTGCTGAGATTACAAGCGTCAGCTACTGTGTCTGGCTGATGACCTTCAATTCTGGATTCTAGAATTCTAGGATTCTGTTTGTTTGTTTG
>NW_016109538.1:3923-4685 GCF_001604975.1 Cebus imitator | reverse complement strand
ATTTTCTGTTTTTTTTAATAGCAGCTATCATAGTGGGTATGAAGTAGTATCTCATTATCATTTAATTTTAATTTTCCTTTTTCTTTTTGAGATGGGGTCTCTCTCTTGTTGCCCAGGCTGGAGTGCAGTGGCACAGTCATAGCTCATTGCAGCCTTGACTTCCCAGGCTCAAGTGCTTTTCTTACCTCAGCCTCCCAAGTAGCTGGACTTCAGGCATGCACCACCCCACCCAGCTTAGTTTTGTGTTTTTTGTAGAGACAGGGTTCTGCCACGTTGCCCAGGCTGGTCTCAAACTCCCAACTCAAGTCATCCTCTCACCTCGGCTTCCCAAAGTGCTGAGATTATAGATATGAGCCACCGTGCCTGGCCTGATTTGCATTTTCCTAATGATTAGTGATTGTTCTAACAATTTGTTAAAAAAAAAAATTTTTTTTTTAAGTGGACTCTTCAGGGTTCCCTACATAAAATATGTTATCTAAGAGGAGAGATAATTTTATGTTTTTTTGCTTTACCAATGTAGATGCTTTTTATTTATTTTCTTGCCTGCTTGCTCCAGTTAGGACTTCCAGTACTATGTTGGATAGAAGTGTGAAAGCAGGCATCTTTATTCTTGTTTGTGATCCTAGAGCTTTTGGTCTTTAACCATTTAACATGTTAGCTGTAGGCTTTACATATATGGCTTCATTATATTGAGGTAGTTTGCTTTGATTTCTAATTTGCTAAGTACTTTTTATCATGAAAATATGTTGAATTTTGTCAAAT
>NW_016109538.1:0-1263 GCF_001604975.1 Cebus imitator | reverse complement strand
CTTTCTGGAATTCCAATAGTGTATAAATTGGTTCATTTGATGTTGTTGCATATGCTTACTAGGCTCTGTTTACTTTCCTTCATTTTTTTTTCTTTTTTCTTCTCAGATTTGATAATTTCAAATGATATTTCTTCAAGTACACTGATTCTTGTGCCCATTCAATTCTTATGTTGAACCCCTCTAGTTAATTTTCCAATTCAGTTAGTTTATTTTTCAACTCTAGGCTGTCTGTTTGGTTCTTTTTAAAAATAACTTCTACTGCTTTGCTGATATCCTATTTTGTTCATGTACTATTTTCTTGATTCCTTTAATTCAGTGTCTTACTGAGTATATTTAAGACCATTGTTTTAGTCTTTGTTTAGTAAGTCTGAAACCCGTGTTTCTTTAGAGTTGGTTTCTGGAGATTTATTTTGTTACTTTGATCAGGCCGTATTTCCCTGTTTCTTTGTATGCCTTGAGATCTTGTGTTGGAAAGAACGCATTTGAAAAAATGGCCACCTCTCCTAAGGGACCTAAAATCCCCCCTTTCTACCTATGCAGTGCTCCACTCTGCTGGTTTGTGCTGCTCTGTCTTGATATTCCTCCCAAAATATTTTAAATTAATTTTTTCATTTTCATGTTCTTTTTACTTTTATGAGATAGAGTCTCTCTCTGTTGCCCAGGCCGGAGTGCAGTGGTGTGATCTCGACTCACTACAACCTCTGCCTCCTGGGTTCAAGCAATTCTCCTGCCTCAGCCTCCAGAGTAGCTAGGACTACAGGCACACACCACCATGCCCGGCTAATTTTTATATTTTTAGTAGAGTTGGGGTTTCACTATGTTGGTCAGGATGGTCTTGAACTCCTGATCTCAGGTGATCTGCCTGCCTCGGCCTCCCAAAGTGCTGGGATTACAGGTGTGAGCCACTGCACCTAGCCTATTCTTTTAGTTTTTATACAGAGAAACTCAACTGTCCCATGACCATACCCAATCTGAACACCTAAACCCATCTTCATATGGAGAATAGGCCTTTGTTTTGTATATCCAAACACTTAAGGGTTCTGTAGAGCAATATTTTTGGTTTGTTTTGAATTACATCTATGGATACTTTCTCTGTAAACGGTTTCCTTATTTTTCCCTTTCTAGTTTTTTTACCAAAATAATTCTGATTGGTCTGTAAATAATTCTATTTTTTTTTTTTTTTAAGATAGAGTCTCGCTCTTTGCTCCAAGCTGGAGTGCAGTGGCATGATCTCGGCTCAGTGCAACCTCCGCCTCCTGGGTT
>NW_016109537.1:3501-4686 GCF_001604975.1 Cebus imitator | reverse complement strand
TACCTACCATCCAGGATACCCTGAGTCTTATGATGACATATTTCCCTGAGGTGTGAAAGCTTCTGAAGTGCCAAAGAGGTAACTCAAAATACTGGTTTTACTCACATCTGTTCCAAAAATGCATTTCCAGTAACATTTTACATCTTTTTGCTTAAAAATAATTTGCTGAATTTGCAACATGTTTATGCTGTTTTGATCAACTGTATATCATTATTATGACAACTGAATCAAAAAAAATCATGGAAAAATGTTAAATATTTTAATTTTAATGAATAAGATGATTAGTAGGAAGTTTTCTTTCTTTCTTTTATTTATTTATTTTTGAGATAGGGTCTCACCCAGGCTGGGGTGCAGTGGCATGATCTTGGCTCACTACAACCTCTACCTCCTGGGCTCTAGCGATCCTCCCACTTCAGCCTCCTAAATACCTGGGACCACAGGCGTGAGCCATCACACCTGGCTAATTTTGTTTTTGTATTTTTTTTTTTTGTAGAGACAGGTTTTCACTATGTTGAACAGGCTGGTCTCATACTCCTAGTACTAGGATGATGGTTAAGACCATCAAGTGATCTTCCTTGATCTTCCTGCCTCAGCCTCCCAAAGTGCTGGGATTACAGGCGTGAGCCAATGGGCCCAGCCTAGTAGGAAGTTTTTAAATATAAAAATATATTACAAAAAATAACAAAAACAAAACAAACAAATATATATATATGTGTGTGTGCGTGTGTGTGTGTGTGTGTATATATATATATATATATATAACATTAGGATAAAAATCTGTAGAAGAGGAATAAAAATAAAAATTCAAGAAAGAAGTAATTTAAAAATTATAATGGTTAGTGAAGAGTTCATGCATGTCTTTTTAAAGTGGGTGATATTTAAAATCCTATGATATTTATATTCTGTTGGATACATTTCAAAATTGATGTAACACTTTTATTTAAATATGTAAATATTTGCAAACTAGAAGTTACATCCTTTGCAACTATTTAAACTTATGATAGAAAACTTAAATGTAAATTTAAAAATATGTGGAGGGTATGGACTTTTGTTTTTGAAATTGAAGGACACTGCTATAATGCACTTTTCATTTTAAAAATGAATTTGATCTTGGGCCGGGCGCGGTGGCTCAAGCCTGTAATCCCAGCACTTTGGGAGGCCGAGGCGGGTGGATCACGAGGTCAA
>NW_016109537.1:0-1147 GCF_001604975.1 Cebus imitator | reverse complement strand
AAATATTTAATTCCTATGATATTCCAGGTTCTATGCTAGACATTTTATACCAACAGTGAATCAAATACCATCTCTGCCAACAGGGAACTTACTCTAATGAACTACACATGTTAATAAAAGCATATATGTGCCATAGATCATGTCATGTGCTGTTATGCATACTTACTTTCTAAAGATTAAACTGATTTGGCTTGATACTTATGAATTTACATAAAAATTAACTGTAATCCCAGCACTTTGGGAGGCCAAGGCAAGAAGATGGCTTGAAGCCAGAAGTTTGAGACCAGTGTGTGCAAAAAAGCAAGACTTTGCCTCTACAAAAAAAAAAATGAAAACAAAAAATCAGCTAGGTGCCATGGCATGCACCTGTAGTCGCAGCTACTCGAGAGGCTGAGGTAGGAGGATTGCTTGAGTCCAGGAGTTCAAGGCTACAGTAAACTATAATCACACCACTGTGTTCCAGCCTGGATGGCAGAAGACAACCCTATTTAAATAACCAAATTAAGTCAGTAAGGTAAAGTACTAGACTGAAAGGAAAACTTGGAAGAGAAAGCTGTCTCTTTCTATAACCAGCTGTAGGATCAAATTTAATCCTTCCTGGATCACAATTTTTCTTATTGATTATAATGAAGAATACAATAAGCTAATCTGTACAGTATTTTTAAAGTTTTAATGTATTCCATGACTTCAAGATTTATATACAAACACTTTAGCTTAAGACACTACAAAGTATCATCAACACACTTTTCTATGAACTATCTGATCGAAGAAACTGTTTTATTTACTTTAAAAAAATATACATCAGCTGGCTGGGCACAGTGGCTGACACCTGTAATCTCAGCACTTTGGGAGGACGAGTCACCTGAGGTTGGGAGTTCAAGACCAGCCTGACCAACATGGAGAAACCCATCTCTACTAAAAATGCAAGGCATGGTGACACATGCCTGTAATGCCAGCTACTCAGGAGGCTGAGGCAGGTGAATCCCTTGAACCCGGGAGGTGGAGGTTGCGGTGAGCCAAGATCGCGCCACTGCACTCCAGCCTGGGCAACAAGAGTGAAACTCCGTCTCAAAAAAAAAAGAAAGAAAGAAAACTATCAGCTATAAAGATTTCCACTATTTAGATCCATATTCCTTTGCTAAATTAA
>NW_016109536.1:3509-4687 GCF_001604975.1 Cebus imitator | reverse complement strand
AAAAAAAAAAAAAAAAAATCAAAAGAATTCACCAGGCATGGTGGTGTGCACCTATAATCTCAGCTACTCAGGAGCCTGAAGTGGAAGGATCCCTTGAGCCTAGGAGGTTGACGCTGCAGTGAGCATGTCTGCACCACTGCACACCAGCCTGGGCAACAGCAAGACCCTGTCTTGGGGTGGGGGAAAAATGTCAAGATCTTAAGGAGAAAGAATAGAATTACCATGTGAGATGTGCCTGGGGAATTAGAGAAATAAACAGATGATGCTCAAGTCCTTGAACCTAACGTGTTAGGTTTGAATGATTCAGCATCTTCGTTCAGCAGCACTCAGATGAGGAGAGGTGCTAGAGAAAGTAGATGATACAATTAATTAAGAATGAAGATTACTGATTCCTTGGAGTTGAAAAAAAAAAAAAAAAAGAAAAGAAAAGAAAAATGGAGTGGAAGTCTTCAGGCTCAGGCCCTCAAAAGAATCTGCTGCTAAATGTTGCCCACTTGTAAAGAGCATACAGTCTGCTTACATTTATTAGTGAAATAAGTTTTTTCTACTAGGCTAGATAGACCAGCCACTGGGCTAATAGAGCCTAATAACTTCCTTGCTGCTTCCATTCTGTTCCAGTACGCACAAATCAGCTAGTAAACCATCCTTCCAGTTTTATTTGTAAAGGCGATTCATGTATAGCAAGCGCTTGAAAAGATGTGCAATATGGTTAGTCATCAGGAAATGAAAATGACAGAGCACAAGCCACCCATCAGAATGGCTTAAACTTAAAATGCACACAAAGGCCAGGTGTGGTGGCTCACACCTGTAATCGCAGCACTTTGGGAGGCTGAGGCGGGCAGATCGCTTGAGGTCAGGAGTTCAAGACCAGCCTGGTCAACATAGTGAAACCCTGTCTCTACTAAAAATACAAAAATTAGCCGAGTGTGGTTTCACGGGCCTGTAATCCCAGCTACTTGGGAGGCACAGGCATGAGAATTGCTTGAACCCAGGAGGTGGAGGTTGCAGTGAGCAGAGATCATGCCAGTGCACTCCAGCCTGGGGGACAGGGTGAGACTCCAGAAAAAAACAAGGGACGGTGTGGTGGCTCACGCCTGTAATCCCAGCACTTTGAGAGGCCGAGGTGGGCAGATCATCATGAGGTCAAGAAACTGAGACCATCCTGGCCAACATGGTGA
>NW_016109536.1:0-1414 GCF_001604975.1 Cebus imitator | reverse complement strand
CCTCGGCCTCCCAAAGTGCTGGGATTACAGGCGTGAGCCACTGCGCCCGGCCTGTACTTTTTCTTACATTTGAAAGAATATGAGAATAAAAGTTAAAATTGATGCATAAAAAGCCTAGGACCAGAAAAATGAATATTTTCTTCTGTATTGTGTTTTATTCTACTTTTATTATACTTAGCTTTTTTTTTCTTATGTTCTGAGACAAGGTCTGGCTCTGTCACTGAGGGCGGAGTGCAGTGGCATGATCACAGCTCACTGCAACCTCTGTCTCCCGGGCTCAAGTGATCCTCCCACCTCAGCCTCCTAAGTAGCTGGGCCCACAGGTATGCACCATCATGCCTGGCTGATTTTTGTATTTTATAGAAATGGGGTTTCACCATGTTGTCCAGGCTAGTCTCAAATTCCTGAGCACGAGCAATCCACCCATCTCGGCCCCTAAAATGCTGGGATTGCAGGCACAAGTCACCAACTCTGGCCCATACTTTGCTTTTAAACGACAGCTTTAAATATATAAAATGCACTGTCTAGTTGAATCAAATGCAGCTTAGTCACCTGTTGTTTCATAAACTGCTTCAATGAGACAGTCCCCAGAAATACCTTAGGTTTAAAGGATTCTATATTCCCAACACAGAAAATAACGTTCAACTAAAATGAAGATTTTCACGAGAGCAATTTAAGTGGTTTCATGACATTAAACACAGACTCTTGGAGAAAATAGCATCATTACAGTGAAGCAGGAAGTTTGCTGACTAGTTGTGAGATGAAGTCAATAGGTTGAACAGTCAGGTGTCGCAGAAGACAAGTGTGTGAGTGGCTGAAGTTAGCGGAAAAGTTAGTGATAAAACACTGTGGCTGGGAAAAGGATGAAATCTCAGGGCCTTTGCCTCAGTGAAGTGGAAATGAGGCCAGACTAAGTAGACTGAGAAATCACTGATGTAAATGTTAAAGACTATGCCCCGTTTATACCCCAGATGATGAAAGAGAGGCAGATGGGATATTTGAAAAGGTGGCAAGCCAGTGTCACATACAGGACAGAGAAAGGTTATAAAAAGTATATATACACTGGGCACAGTGGATCTCATCTATCATCCCAGCACTTTGGGAGGCCGAGGTGGACAGATCATGAGGTCAAGAGATCAAGATCCTCCTGGCTAACATGGTAAAACCCCGTGTCTACTAAAATACAAAAAATTAGCCAGGTGTAGTGGCATGCGCCTGTAGGCAGGATAATCGCTTGAACCCAGGAGGCAGAGGTTGCAGTGAGCCCAGATTGTACCACTACACTCCAGCCTGGGCCACAGGGTGAGACTCTGTCTCAAAAAAAAAAACACCCAAAAAACAAAAAAACAGCCAGGTGCAGTGGCTCATGCCTGTCATCCTAGCACTTTGGGAGGCCGAGGTGGGTGGATTACTT
>NW_016109535.1:3572-4690 GCF_001604975.1 Cebus imitator | reverse complement strand
GCTGGGCATGGTGGCATGCGCCTGTAGTCCCAGCTACTTAGGAGGCTGAAGCAGGAGAATTGCTTGAACCTGGGAGGTGGAGCAAGACTCCATTTAAAAAAAAAAAAAAAAAATTAGCCAGGCGTGGTGGCATGCACCTGTAGTCCCAGCTACTAGGGAAGCTGAGGTGGGAGGATCACCTGAGTCCAGGAATTCGAGGCTGCGGTGAGCTGCGATTGTGCCACTACACTGCAACCAGGGCAACAGTGCAAGACCCTATCTCATATAAAAAGAAAATAAAAGAAAAAGCTAATATGAGTTTCCTTATTAAAAATTCCAGCAAAGCAAACTAGAAAGGGCCTATGTGGCCACGTACCATTCTTGCTGCTCTTATGTAAACAATAACACCGAGTTTTTTGTTTTTGTTTTTGTTTTTTTGACAGGATCTCACTCTGTCACCCAGGCTGCAGTATAGCGGTGCGATCGTGGCTCATTGCCACCTCTGCTTCCTGGGTTCAAACAATTCTCCTGCCTCAGCCTCTGGAGTAGCTGGGATTACAGGCATGCACTACCACGCCCAGCTAACTTTTGTGTATTTTAATAGAGATGGGGTTCACAGTGTTGGCTGGGCTGGTCTTGAACTCCTGACCTCAAGTGATCCACCTGGCCTTGGCCTACCAAAGTTCTGGGATTACATGCAAGAACCATCATGCCCATCCAATAACACCAAATCAATGAAACCAGACTTGTTTTGTAAACAAGAATAACCTTACTGGCCAGGCACAGTGGCTCATGCCTGTAATCCCAGCACTTTGGGAAGCCGAGGCTGGCCGATCACCTGAGATTGGGAGTTTCAGACCAGCCTGACCAACATGGAGAAACCCTGTCTCTACTAAAAATACAAAATTAGCCAGGCGTGGTGGCATGTGCCTGTAATCCCAGCTACTCAGTAGGCTGAGGAAGAAGAATCGCTTGAACCCAGGAGGTAGAGGTAGTAGTGAGCTGAGATCTCACCATTGCACTCCAGCCTGGGCAACAAGAGCAACACTCCATCTCAAAAAAAAAAAAAAAAAGAATAACCTTACTTTGGTTATCTTTTCTGTTTGTTCATTTTTGTTTTTGTTTTTAATTGAGACAGA
>NW_016109535.1:0-1627 GCF_001604975.1 Cebus imitator | reverse complement strand
GAGTGCAGTGGCGCTCTCTTGGCTCACAGAAACCTCCACCTCCTGGGTTCAAGCGATTCTCCTGCCTCAGCCTCCTGAGTAGCTGGGATTACAGGCGTGCACGACCATGCCCAGCTAAGTTTTGTATTTTTAGTAGAGACGGGGTTTCCCCATGTTGGGAGCTTGGTTTTGAACTCCTGACCTCCAGTAATCCACCCTCCTCTACCTCCCAAATTTCTGGGAATACAGATGTGACCCACCATGTCCGGCCACTTTTATTTTAATTTTTATTTTATTTTATTTTACATTTGTGGAGACAGTCTCACTCTATCCCCCAGGCTCAGCTCACTACAGCCTCCGCCTCCTGGGTTCAAGCAATTCTCCTACCTCAGCCGCCCAAGCAGCTGGGACTACAGGTGCCTGCCACCATGCTTGGCTACTATTTTTGTATTTTTAGTAGAGATGGGGTTTTACCATGTTGGCCACGCTGGTTTCGAACTCCTGACCTCGTGATCCATCTGCCTCAGCCTCCCAAAGTTCTGGGATTACAGGCGTGAGCCACCACACCTGGCCATTCCCCTACTTTTGATGTCTAAATCCTTGGCCTGCCTTTAGCAAGACTGTTAAGTTGGTTTAGAAAGAATCCCTCTATACTTGATGTCTCCTCTCAGTAATTGTCCATCCACTGACTCCTCACCCTACTCTTTGGATATAAATAAATCCCCTTGTGTCCTTGCTGTATTTGTGTTGTATTTGGAATTGAACTCCATCTTTCTCCCCTATTGCAATAGTCTTTTCTTTCTTTCTTTCTTTCTTTCTTTCTTTCTTTCTTTCTTTCTTTCTTTTTCTTTCTTTCTTTCTTTCTTTCTTTTTTAGAGACAGGGTCTCACTCTGTCACCAAGCTGGAGTGCAGTGATGTGATCATAGCTCACTGGAGCCTTGAACTCCTGGCTGGGCCTAAATGATCCTCCTGCCCCAGCCTCCCAAGTAGCTAGGACCACAACACCAGGCTAATTTTTTATTTTTTAATTTTTATTTATTTTTATTAATTAAAAAAAAATTGTAGAGATGAGGACTCGCTGTGTTGTCCAGGATGGTCTCAAACTCCTGGCCTCAAACAGTTCTCCCACTGCAGCCTGCAAAAGTGCTGTGATTACAGATGTGAGCCACCACTCCTGGCCTTGCAATAGTCTTGCATACAAACAATCTCCCTTTCCATTAAAAAAATTAACAGGCCAGGCTCGGTGGCTGATGCTAGTAATCCCAGCATTTTGGGAGGTGGGGGTGGGTGGATCACCTGAGGTCAGGGGTTCGAGGCCAGCCTGGCCAACATGGAGAAATCCTATCTCTACTAAAAATACAAGAATTGGCAGGGCACAATGGCTCGCACCTGTAATCCCAGCACTTTGGGAGGCCGAGGCAGGTGGATCACCTGAGGTCAGGATTTTGAGACCAGCCTGACCAACAAGGTGAAACCCCGTCTCTACTAAAAATACAAAAATTAGCCAGGCATAATGGCAGCCACCCGTAATCCCAGCTACTCAGGAGGCTGGGGTGGGAGAATCGCTTGAACCCGGGAGGCAGAGGTTCCAGTGAGCCGAGATCATACCACTGCACTCCAGCCTGGGCGACAGAGCATGACTCCATC
>NW_016109534.1:0-4690 GCF_001604975.1 Cebus imitator | reverse complement strand
TTTTTTTTTATCTTGCTCCCCTAGCTCTTTCAATTTTGATGATAGGGTGTCAATTTTAGATCTTCCCTTGCTTCTCATGTGGGCATTTATTGCTATAATTTTCCTCTAGACACTGCTTTGAATGTGTCCCAGAGATTCTGGTACGTTGTGTCTTCATTCTCATTGGTTTCAAAGAACATCTTTATTTCTGCCTTCATTTCATTGTTTATCCAGTCAACATTCAAGAGTCAGTTATTCAGTTTCCATGAAGTCATGCGATTATGAGTTAGTCTCTGAATTCTGAGTTCTAATTTGATTGCCCTGTGGTCTGGTAGACTGTTTGTTATGATTTCTGTTCTTTTGCATTTGCTGAGGAGTGATTTACTTCCACTTATGTGGTCAATTTTAGAGTAGGTGTGATGTGGTGCGGATAAGAATGTATATTCTGTGGATTTGCTGTGAACAGTTCTGTATATGTCTATTAGGTTTGCTTGGTCCAGATCTGAGTTCAAGTCCTGGATATCCTTGTTAATTTTCTGTCTCATTGATCTAATATTGACAGTGGAGTGTTAAACTCTCCCATTATTATCGTGTGATAGTCTAAATCTCTTTGTAGGTCATTAAGAATTGCTTAATGTATCTGGGTTCTCCTGTATTGCACACATATGTTTCTTGCTCTCCATTTGCTTGGTAGATCTTCCTCCATCCCTTTATTTTGAGCCTATTTGTATCCTTGTATGTGAAATGGGTTTTGATTTTTCATCCAATTTGCCAATATGTATCTTTTGATTGGGGCATTTAGCCCATTTACAAAACTAAGAAACAGAAAGAAATAACTTTATCAGCAACAAAAAGTACATCCACTCAGAGACTCCATCTGAGAGTCACCAACCACAAAGACCACAGGTATATAAATCCATAAAGATGGGAAGAAACCAGCTCAAAAAGCATGAAAATACCCAAATCCAGAATGACTCTCCTCCTCCAAGGGATCACAGCTCCTCACTAGCAAGGGAACAAGGCTGGCTGATGAATGAGTCTGATAAATTGAAAGAAACAGGCTTCAGAAGGTGGGTAATAACAAACTTCTCTGAGCTAAAAGATCATGTTCTAACCCACTGCAAAGAAACTAAGAACCTTGAAAAAAGGTTTGATGAAATGCTAACAAGAATGAACAGCTCAGAGAGGAATATAAATGAATTGATGGAGCTGAAAATACAAGAATTCGTGAAGCATATACAAGTTTCAATGGTCGAATCAACCAAGCAGAAGAAAGGACATCAGAGATTGAAGATCGACTCAATGAAATAAAACAAGAAGGCAAGATTAGAGAAAAAAGAATAAAAAGAAATGAACAAAGCCTCCAAGAAATATGGGATTATGTGAAAATACCTAATCTATGTTTGGTAGATGTACTTGAATGTGACGGAGAGAATGAATCCAAGCTGAAAAATACTCTTCAAGATATTATCCAGGAGACCTTCCCCAACCTAGCAAGGCAGGCTAATATTCAAGTCCAGGAAATACAGAGAACACCACAGATATTCCTCAAGAAGAGCAACCCCAAGGCACATAATTGTCAGATTCACCAGGGTTGAAATAAAGGAAAAAATGGAAAGGACAGCCAGAGAGAAAGATCAGGTCACTCATAAAGGGAAGCCTATCAGACACTCACCGGATCTCCACAGAAACCCTACAAGCCAGCAGAGAGTTGGGGCCAATATTCAACATACTTAAATAAAAGAACTTTCAACCTAGAATTTCATATCCAGCCAAACTAAGCTTCATAAGCGAAGGAGAAATAAAATCCTTTATGAACAAGCAATTGCTCAGAGATTTCATCACCAGCAGGCCTGCTTTACGAGAGCTCCTGAAAGAAGCACTAAACACAGAAAGGAACAACCAGTGCCAGCCACTCAAAAACATATGAAATGATAAAGAGCATCAACACAATGAAGAAACTGTGTCAACTAATGGGAAAAATAACCAGCTAGAATCAAAATGGCAGGTCTCCATATTTTTTAATGATTGCACTTCTAACTGGCATGAGATGGTATCTCAATGTGGTTTTGATTTGCATTTATCTAATGACCAGTGATGGTAAGCATTTTTTCATGTGTTTGTTAGCCTCATAAATGTCTTCTTTTGGGAAGTGTCTGTTCATATCCTTCACCCACTTTTGAATAGGTTTGTTTGGTTTTTTCTTTGTAAATCTGTTTTAGTTTTTTGTAGATTCTGGATTTTAGCCCTTTGTCAGAGGGGTACATTGCTAAAGTTTTTTCGCATTCTGTTGGTTTCTGGTTCACTCTAATGATTGTTTCTTTTGCTTTACAGAAGCTCTGGAGTTTAATTAGATCCAATTTATCTATTTTGGCTTTTGTTGCCAATGCTTTTGGTGTTTTGGTCATGAAGTCCTCGTCTATGCCTATGTCCTGAATGGTTTTGCTTAGGCTTTCTTCTAGGGCTTTTATGGTGTTAGGTCTTCTATTTAAGTCTTTAATCCATCTGGAGTTAATTTTAGTGTAAGGTGTCAAGAAGGGCTCCAGTTTCTGCTTTCTGCACATGGCTAGCCAGTTTTCCCAACACCATTTATTAAAAAGGGAATCCTTTTCCCATTGCTTGCCTTTGTCAGGTTTGTCAAAGATCAGATGGTTGTAGATGTGTGCTATTACTTCCGAGGCCTCTTTTTTGTTCCATTGGTCTATGTCTCTGTTTTGGTAGCACTACCTCTCTGTTTTGGTAGCACTACCATACTGTTTTGATTACTGTAGATTTGTAATATAGTTTGAAGTCAGGTAACTTTTTACCTCAGGGAACATGCTTGTGAAAGATGACCAAACCCTTTCTTCTTGAGAGTCAAACAGTTGGGAATGGCATCACACCAATGAACAAGCCTCTAAATGTCAACCAGCCAATCGCTTATAGTCTCACCTTAGTAACCCCACATTCGCAATTAACATCAACTTGCTTCTGTATCTAAAAGGTGACTAACCCTTATAGTCAATACTTTCTAAGAAAATCTACATGAGACCGCAAGTTGTCGTGGTCAGAAAGATTGTGCTTTTACAATGTAGTTTTCCAAAATCTCAGTAAGCAGTGAATTCATGGGTATGTGTGGTTAGTTTTAGATACCAACTGATAGTGTCATTGTTTGATGGAACATAATGATCTGGGCATCAGTCAATGACTTGGCTGATGGGAGCAAGATTAATGGATCAAGGATGAGCCTAAAAAAGAGTCAGGTGGATGGATATGTGGAGAGAATGAAAAGTGAGAATTTTTGTGTCTTGTGTTAATGCTTATCAGAAACTATCCATACCAAAAGAGGTTCTCAACAATCAGAAAGAATAGTGATCTCATGACCACAAACATCTTGCCATAATAACAGAGATAAAGGAAGCCAAGACTAATTTGGCTGCTGCCACTATGTGTATTCTAACCAGCCATCAGTAGAAATAAACACTGTGTCTTCAATATACCACCATTTCCAATAGTTAGACAATAAATTTTACCAGACTTCTTCCCTTCTGAAAGAAACATCAGCTTGACCCTAATTTTGAATGAGTCTGCTTTCTGTGCCTGTATCGCCATTCAAAACACCACCACATAAGTTTTAAAGAATACTCTGTGATATGTGCACAGCATTGCATGTAAGTTATTAACCCTTTCAACATCAAAGGAAGTGCTTCAATGGGTACATGGCCAAATAATAACCTGTCTTACTACCTATGATGTTGGCAGAAATCTGCAATTTGTGAGCTTAAACAGCATTAAAAGAACTCATCTAAGACAGAAGATAACTACAAATTTCTGCAGGGACTCTGTCTCTCCTCCAGTATACTGAGACGACAGGCAGTATATGGTGTTTTCACTCTTGTAGCTATTAAAGGAGAAGAGAATGGAGAATACTTTGAACAATAAAGTGGAAATATTTAGGTTTATTGTCACTGCAACTGGGAGTCTGCAAGATTTATGGTCCTGCTAGATTCTGTATTTTCTGGCAAGGAGCAACTCAAGGTTTCTCAAATTTGAGCTACCATTTGATCACTTTTAGGTTCCTCTGCATAAAGAATGACCAGAGTTGGAGGGGAAGGATTGAGGGAAAGGAACATACTCTACTGGCAGATTCCAATAATGATGTGGATCTATAACTACTTTTACAGACTGGAAAGAAGGAATCGGAACCCAAAAAATTAATTGTGGCATTTCTTGAAGCTTTCATGCTCATGAAAGTAACAGAGAATGTGAAATTACAGAAACTTCATCCTCAAAAAACAAAGCGACTATTGTCTCAAATATCTCTGGTATCAAGTTCTAGGTTATAACAAAAGGTAAGATATTCAGTCAGACACAGTGTTGTCTGGCCATATGGAAAATGCAGAATTAGTGACAAAGGAAAGAGGTAGATATTAATTACACATCCAACATAAACTATAGAAGTATATATTTAATCCACTGAATTTTTACATTAAATCTTTGAAGAGAATAGGGGTCTACTTTTTAAGTGCCACAGATATAGATAAGATCTAGGCCAAGTACAGTGGCTCACACCTGTTATCCCAGCACTTTGGGAGACTGAGGCAGGCAGATCACCTGAAGTCAGGAGTTCAGACCAGCCTGGTCAACATGGTGAAACCCTGTCTCTACTAAAAATACAAAAATTAGCTCTGCTACTATAATCCCAGATATTCAGGAGGCTGAAGCAGGAGAA
>NW_016109533.1:3498-4696 GCF_001604975.1 Cebus imitator | reverse complement strand
TTGAGACAAAGTCTCGCTCTGTTGGCAGGCTGGAGTGCAGTGGCGTGATCTTGGCTCACTGCAACCTCCACCTCCCAGCTTCAAGTGATTCTCCTGCCTCAGGCTCTTGAGTAACTGGGACTAGAGGCACGAGCCACCATGCCCAGCTAATTTTTATATTTTTAGCAGTGATGGGTTTCACCATGTTAGCCAGGATGGTCTCAATCTCTTGACCTCGTGATCTGCCCCCCTCAGCCTCCCAAAGTGCTGGGTTTACAGGCATAAACCACTGCACCTCGCTAGAGGTCACATATTTTAAAAGGAAATTTATGGTCATCAAAAGGACAGCAAGCTTCTTCTTTTTTGTTTTTGTTTTATTTGTTTTTTGTTTTCTTTGTTTTGTTTTTTGTTTTTTTTTTGACACAGAGTCTTGCTGTGTCACCCAGGCTGGAGAGCAATGGCGTGATCTCAGCTTACTGAAACCTCCATCTCCCAGGTTCAAGCAATTCTCCTGCCTCAGCCTCCCAAGTAGCTGGGATTACAGTCACCCACCACCACGCCTGGCTAATTTTTTTTATTTTTAGTAGAGACGGGGTTTCACCATGTTGGACAGGATGGTCTCAATCTCCTGATCTGGTGATCCACCAGTCTCGGCCTCCCAAAGTGCTGGGATTACAGGCGTAAGCCACCATACCCAGTCTTGTTTTTGTTTTTTAATCCCCTTCTTATCTCTGTAGGTTTATTTTCCCTCTATTTTTGTTAAGACAGGGTCTTGGTCTGCTGCCCAGGTTGGAGTGTATTGGTGAGATCATAGCTCACTTCAACCTTGAATTCCTGCGCTCAAGCAATCCTCCCACCTCAGCCTCCTGAGTAGTTGGGACCACAGGTGTTGCCACCATGCCTGGCTAATTTTTAAAAAAAAAATTATTTATTGGGCTGGGCGCAGTGGCTCATGCCTGTAATCCCAGCACTTTGGGAGGCCAAGGGGGGGTGGATCACGAGGTCAAGAGATCGAAACCATCCTGGTCAACATGGTGAAACCCCGTTTCTACTAAAAATACAAAAAATTAGCTGGGCATGGTGGCACATACCTGTAATCCCAGCTGCTCAGGAGGCTGAGGCAGGAGAATTGCCTGAACCCCAGAGGCGGAGGTTGCAGTGAGCTGAGATCGCGCCATTGCACTCCAGCCTGGGTAACAAGAGTGAAACTCCGTCTCAA
>NW_016109533.1:0-1438 GCF_001604975.1 Cebus imitator | reverse complement strand
AGTGCTGGGATTACAGGCTTGAGCCACCGCGCCCGGCCTGAGACAGGGTTATTTTTCAAGAATGATAAGGACTTTGGGATCACACTAACCATGAAATCCCACAGTTGCTGTAGAACCTTGGACAAGGGTTACCTTTCTGGCCTCATATTCCTCATCTGCTATGGCATATTAATCTAATTCTGTTCACCTTATATAAATAAACAAGAAATTGGGAGGCTAGTCCTTACAGAACAGTGACTTTCAAAATATGGTCCCTGGGCCAGCAGCATCAGCATCACTGGAAGTTGTTAGAAATGGAATTCTCCAGCCCCACCCCAGATCTACTGAATTGGAAACTCTGGTTGTGGGGTTCAGCAATCTGTGTTTTAATAAACTCTCCAGGTGAGTCTGATGGATGCTCAAATTTGAGAATCACTGGTCTATAAAGGGTAAAACCATTGGGTTTGGAGTCAGAGTTCTGGGTTCTTCTAAAAGCCTCTTAGCCCTGCCTTTTACTATTTGGGAGGCCTTAAGCAACAGCATTTTACCTCCCTGCTACTTAGTTTACTCATCTGTGAACTGGAGATAATGGTTGTATCTACCTAACAGGGTTGTTTTCTGTTTTGTTTTGTTTTGAGAGAGGGTCTCCACCCGGCGCAGTGGTTCACGCCTGTAATCCCAACACTTTGGGAGGCTGAGGCGGGCAGATCACAAGGTCAGGAGATCGAGACCAGCCTGGCTAACACGGTGAAACCCGATCTCTGCTAAAAATACAAAAAAATTAGCTGAGCATGGTGGCAGGTGCCTGTAGTCCCAGCTACTTGGGAGGCTGAGGCAGGAGAATTGCTTGAACCCAGGAGGTGGAGGTTGCAGTGAGCCAAGATCGAGCCACTGCACTCCAGCCTGGGTGACAGCACAAAACATCGTCTCCAAAAAAAAAGAGACAGGGTCTCACTCAGATGCCCAGTCTAAAGTGCGGTGACGTGATCTCAGCTCACTGTAGCCTCTGCCTCCTAGGTTCAAGCGATTCTCCCACCTCAGCCTCCTTAGTAGCTGGTACTACAGATATGCACCACCATGCCTGGCTAATTTTTGTATTTTTTTGGTAGAGACAGGGTTTCACCATGTTGGCCAGGCTGATCTCAAATTCCTGACCTCAAGTGATCCATCCACCTGGGCCTCCCAAAATGCTGAGGTTACAGGTGTAGGCCACTGCACCCCATCTAACACTGTTGTTTTTTCATTTACTTAACAACATTTTTTGAGCGCCTATCATGTGACAAGCACTCTTCTAGGGATGCATCAGTAAACAAAACAAACAAAGGCCGGGCGTGGTGGCTCAAGCCTGTAATCCCAGCACTTTGGGAGGCTGAGGCGGGTGGATCACGAGGTCAAGAGATCGAGACCATCCTGGTCAACATGGTGAAACCCCGTCTCTACTAAAAATACAAAACATTAG
>NW_016109532.1:3434-4697 GCF_001604975.1 Cebus imitator | reverse complement strand
GGGGAGGTGGGGAGAGATAGCATGGGGAGAAACACCAGATAGAGGTGAAGGGGAGGAAGGCAGCCAATCACACTGCCATGTGTGTACCTATGCAACAATCTTGCATGTTCTTCACAGGTACTCCAAAACCTAAAATGCAATAAAAAAAATTTTTTTAATGAGCATTTAAACCACCAAAAATAAAATAAAGTAAGTGGTTTTGATAGCTTAGTTTACAACACTTTGGAGTTTACTATCGTGAGTGGCTTCTTTAAAAACAAGTGTCCTGAGACACTGGAGCACGTAGTAAATTCATAGATTCCACTCTCCACCCCCCTCCTTCCTCACTGCATTGTGGCTAATTCAGAAATGTTTAACCATGGCAACAGTTACTCATTTTACAGTAATGTTTTATGTTAAAGTAGTTAAGATGGTAGCTGTACTGTCCCACCACTGCACAAAGAAATCTAGCTTGGACTACAGTCTCATTTTTTTTTTTTTTGAAATGAAGTCTTGCTCTGTCACCCAGGCTGGAGTGCAGCGGCACAATCTCAGCGCACTGCAACCTCTGCCTCCCGGTTTCAAGAGATTCTCTCACCTCAGCCTCCCCAGTAGCTGGGATTACAGGCACCTGCCACGACGCCCAGCTAATTTTTGCATTTTTAGTAGAGAAGGGATTTCACCATGTTGTCCAGGCTGGTCTCAAACTCCTGACCTCAGGTGATCCACTTGTCTTGTCATCCCAAAGAGCTGGGATTACAGGCGTGAGCCACCGCGGCTGGCCAGTCTCATTTTTAAGAAGTAGATAATTTGTATTTTCTAAGAATAAAATATGTGAAGAAGATAAAGGCAGAGTTGAAATTGTGAGGAAGGGTGGTCCACCTTCCCATCTCCCACCCCTGAAGCCCCTCTGTGGAATCTTGGTGCTGCTGGAAACACTGCTTGAAAACATCTAGGTCCAACCCTATCTTCCTTTAACACATTTCATTTTACACTCCCGGGAACTGATCCCTAGTTCATTTGCTCAATTTTTATAAACAAAGGGGCTTCAACTTTAGAGGTTCTATGGACAACTTCTTATGGAAGAAAGATTGATTTTCTTACTGCTATTTGACATTAGTTGCTGTGTTATGCAAAGTGATCCAGATAAATGAAACCTTTAAAAGTGTATTCTTGAGTTTCTTTCTTTAAATCCACTAATTTCCTTTGTAGATGATATTTCCTGTATTTATCTTGTGCTCCTTCTTGACCAGAAGTGTTTGTGATAAAAAAAAAAAAAAAAAA
>NW_016109532.1:0-981 GCF_001604975.1 Cebus imitator | reverse complement strand
CTTGAACCAGGGAGGCTGGGGTTGTGGGGAGCCGAGATCACGTGATTGCGCTCCAGCCTGAGCAACAAGAGTGAAACTCCATTTCAAAGAAAAGCATTTTTTTTAAAAAAATAGTAAAACTTCATTCATAATGAAAGAAATCCAAATCAGCTCGGCACTGTGGCTCACACCTGTAATCCCAGCACTCTGGGAGGCTGAGGCAGGTGGATCATCAGCCAACAGGGCGAGACTCCATCTCAGAAAAGAAAAAAAAAAAAGAAATTAAAATAAAAACTAGTGAAGTTAGTGCATTTTCACCTGTTAGATTGGCAGAGATTAAGGAGTTGGATAATATACTCCATTGTCACGGGCATGAGAAACGAAGTACTCTTGCACAGTATAAATCACAACAACCTCTTTGCAGGGGAGGCTGGTAATAGCTATTAGATTATAAAAGTATATTTATCATAATATCACTGCTACAGATTTGTCCTAAGATACATTAATAAGACCACACTATGTAAGATCACAAAGATGTGTATATACAGTCAATGCAATAGTATAGTAGGCAAAAAAAGGCAGTGTAAAGGTTCATTAACAGTAGATTGTAAATAAGACTGTGGTACCTGTCTATAAAGAGGTCAACCCACATGTGTACTAGTGTGGTACCACTGAGAAATCTGTTGGATTTTTTTTTTTTTTTTTTAAGACAGGGTCTAGCTCTGTCACTCAGGCTGGAGTGCCATGTTGCCATCTTGGCTCACTGCAACCTCTGCCTCCCAGGTTGGAGGGACTCTCCTGCCTCAGCCTCCTGAGTAGCTGGGTTACAGGCATAAACTACCATGCCTGGCTAGTTTTTTGCATTTTTAGCAGACACAGGGTTTCTCCATGTTGGCCAGGCTGGTCTCGAACTCCTGACCTCAAATGATCGGCCCGCCTTGGCTTCCCAAAGTGCCAAGATTACAGGCCTGGGCCACCGCGCCTGGCCCTATTGGATTTTTT
>NW_016109531.1:3710-4702 GCF_001604975.1 Cebus imitator | reverse complement strand
AAAAAAAAAAAAAAAAAAAAAAAATCCAAAACCAAATTGATGTGGTTTGGCTCTGTGTCCCCAGCAGAATCTCCTGTCAAATGGTTGTCTCCCGTGTCGGAGGGCAGGCCTGGCTGGAGGTGATTGCTTCAGGCCAGAGGGAGTTCTCATGAGTGGTTGAGCACCATCCTCCCATAATGCTGTAAAGTGAGTGAGTTCGCAGGAGATCTGGTTGTTTAAAAGAGGGCGGCGCCTCCACCATGCCTCTCTCTTGGTCCGTGCCTGCCTTGTGATGTGCCTGTTCCCACTTTGCCTTCTGCTGTGACTGGAAGCTCCCTGAGGCCTCAGCAGAAGCAGATGCTGCCATGTTTCCTGTACAGCCTGTGAAACTGTGAGCCAATTAACCCTCTTTTCTTTATAAATTACCCGGTCTCAGGTATTTCTTTTCTTTTTTTTTTAAATATATATTTTATTGCGTTTTAGGTTTTGGGGTACATGTGAAGAACATGCAAGATTGTTACATAGGTACATACGTGGCAATGTGTTTTGTTGCCTCCCTCCCCATCACCTATATCTGACATTTCTCCCCATGTTATCCCTCCCCAACTCCCCACCCTGCACTGTCCCTCCCCTACTTCCCCCTCCTCGCATCCCCAGAGTGTGATGCTCCCCTCCCTGTGTCCGTGTGTTCTCATTGTTTAACACCCACCTATGAGTGAGAACATGCGGTGTTTGATTTCCTGTTCTTGTCAGTTCGCTGGTTTCCAGAATGATGGTTTCCAGGTTCATCCATGTCCCTCCAAAGGACATGAACTCATCCTTTTTATGGCTGTGTAGTATTCCATTGTGTATATGTGCCACATTTTCCCTATCCAGTCTATCATCGATGGTCATTTGGGTTGGTTCTAGGTCTTTGCTATTGTAAACAGTGCTGCAATGAACATTTGTGTGCATGTGTCTTTATAATAGAATGATTTATAATCCTTTGGATATATACCCGGTAATGGGATTGC
>NW_016109531.1:0-1520 GCF_001604975.1 Cebus imitator | reverse complement strand
TAAAAAAAAAAAAAAAAAAATGATGATTCATGAGCTTGGGAAAGGGGAGGTGGAATCATTGATTTCAAAATATGAAAAGAAAATTGGCCAAGTCTAAAAGCATAAATAAGTTTTCATAAAACATGGTGTGTCAACCAGTCAACTGTGTCTTAATTTGACTCTAAGAAAATTGTATTAAAAGTACATTTAACTGTCCATCAAGAGATAAATGGCTGCACAGAAAGTGGTCTATCCGTTCAGTGCATCGTTACTCAGCTGCAAAAAGGAATGACGTGCTATTTCACATTACGTGGTGGAACCCCAAAACCGTCATGCTGAGTGAAAGAAGCCAGACAAAAAGGCCACCTACTGACCGCTTCCATTTATGTGAAATGTCCAGAATGGGCAAATCTGTAAGGACGGAAAGCCTATAAGTGGTGGCCAAGGACAAGGGTCAGAGGTGCCAGGAGTGATGGCTTACTATGTATGGGATTTCTTTTTGCAGTGAAGATACTATAAAATTGGTTGTAGTAATGATGGCAAAACTACCTATCTTAAAAACCATTGAGTTGTATCCTTTGTTTTTATTTTGAGATGGAGTCTCACTTTGTCTCCAGGCTGGAGTACAGTGGCGCTATCTCAGCTCACTACAGCCTCTGCCTCCCGGGTTCAAGTGATTGTTCTGCCTCAGCCTCCCGAGTAGCTGGGGATTACAGGTGCCCACCGCCACCACCACCATGCCTGGCTAATTTTTGTACTTTTAGTAAAGACTGGTTTTCACCATCTTGGTCAGGCTGGTCTTGAACTCCTGACCTCAGGTGATCCACCTGCCTCAGCTTCCCAAAATGCTGGGCTTACAGGTGTGAGCCACTGCGCCCAGCCGAGTTGTGCACTTTAAATGAGAGGAGTGAGTCAAGTATGCTGGCATGAGTCTGTAGACCCAACTACTTGGGAGGCTGAGGTGGGAGGATCGCTTGAGCCTAGGAGGTTGAGGCTGTGGTGGACTGTGATCACACCACTGCAGTCCAGCTTGGGCAACAGAGTGAGACCCACCATCTCAAAAACAAAACAAAAAACACCATGAAAACCCAAAGTTGTGGGTGGAGGTGAGTTGGAGGTGTGGGACCTAGGATGAGCGCTGAGCAGGTGTGAGCAGACCCTTGGCTCCTGAATTACTTCCTTGTCCTCTCAGAGGCTGTGAACCTGGAGCTTTGCAAAACTCACTGCTGCTGTGATATGAGCCATTTCCAAAGGCCTTGCTGAGCCAGACCTCCCATTGGCTTTTCCTACTCTGAGCACTGGGAAAGACAAACCCAACATCAGACTACACAACTAGATAGTGGCGATGGTTGCACAATGTCGTGAGTGGACACAATGCTACTTCACAATGCTCAATACTTCAGAGTGGTTAAAATGGGCCAGGTGTAGTGGCTCACTCCTGTAATCCCAGCACTTTGGGAGGCTGAGGTGACTGGATCGTTTGAGCCCAGGACTTCCAGACCAGCCTGGGCAACATAGTGAAACCCCGTCTCTACCAAAAA
>NW_016109530.1:4078-5755 GCF_001604975.1 Cebus imitator | reverse complement strand
CTATAACCAAAGCACTTTGAAAGGCCAAGGCGGGTGGATTACCTGAGATCAGGAGTTCCAGACATGGTGAAACCCTGTCTCTAGTAAAAATACAAAAAATTAGCCAGGTATGGCAGCGGGCGCCTGTAATCCCAGCTACTTGGGAGGCTGAGGCAGGAGAATCACTTGAACCTGGGAGGCAGAGGTTGCATAGAGCCAAGATTGCGCCACTGTACTCCAGCCTGGAAAGCAAGAGCAAAACTCTGTCTCAAAAGAAAAAAAAAAAAAGTAAGCTGCTTATTCACTGGTATTTAATGATATAAATCACTAAAATGGCCAAAATCAGATAAATATCCCCAGAAAATTGGGAAAACAGCACATTTTTGATAAAGCTGTTCCAGGACTTGCAACAAAAATTAACTTTATTTATCTCAACATTTAACATTTCCTGTTAACTTGAAACTAGATGAAAACAGAGATTCATGTTTAGAAACAGGAAAATGCTGTCAGATCAAGTTAAATGACACCATTTTTTTATTCGAGCTCTTCAGCCTCTGTAGAAAGCCTATACAAATAAAGCCAGACGAGGGCAATGGCTCACGCCTGTAATCCCAACATTTTGGGAGGCCGAGGCAGGCAAATCACTTGAGGTCAGGAGTTCGAGACCAGCCTGGCCAACATGGTGAAACCCTGTCTCTACTACAAATACAAAAATTAGCCAGACATGGTGGCACAAGCCTGTAATCCCAGCTACTCGGGAGGGTGAGGCAGAAGAATCACTTGAACCTGGGAGGCAGAAGTTGCAGTGCCACTGCACTCTTGCCTGGGCAACAGAACAGTTCAAATCTGTTCCTATGCAGAGCTGCCTGTCAACAGACTAAAAATGAATTTAAAAATAATTTATTAAGGTTATAAATAAAATCACAGTGACATTAATACAAGCTAATGTTTTCATTAAGAGAATTCCAATTTAATTGGAATACGAGTTATGTCCATATCATGATTTGTTTCATAGGGGTTTCAGCACGGAAAACAAGTGCTGTTATTCAATGGCATCATCTTGGGAGGTAAGATCTTCCAAGAATTGGGATGGCTGGACACATCTTCCAATCATGTGGCCAAGACTCAAAGCTTTTTTGACATGTCATTTATAGGATTCTCAAAGACAAACCTCATAAACACACAAAATCCTAGTCTTCACCTTTTAGAATTACACTTCATTTGTGACCAAAAACAATGCTGACCACCCACTTCATTCATCAGACTTTCCTATCTCCAAAAGTTAAACAGAAGCACCCATAAAATGAAGACTTAACCAGAATTAATAACGTGCAATATGCTCTAAAGACAAATTCAAAAGAAATATACCATATATTTCAGAATTTGGAAATGTCACCAAAATAACTACGTAACTTCCAAGGCAGGGAGCAGTAGCTCACACCTGTAATCCCAACACTTTGGAAGGCCAAGGTGTAAGGATCATTTGAGCTCAGGAGTTGTAGAGCAGCCTGGCAACATGCCAAAATCCCATTTCTTTTTTTTTTTTTTTTGGGACGGAGTTTCGCTCTTCTTACCCAGGCTGGAGTGCAATGGCGCGATCTCGGCTAACCGCAACCTCCACCTCCTGGGTTCAGGCAATTCTCCTGCCTCAGCCTCCTGAGTAGCTGGGATTACAGGCACGCGCCACCATGCCCAGCT
>NW_016109530.1:0-2363 GCF_001604975.1 Cebus imitator | reverse complement strand
AAATATGGCAGATCTTGAATGAAAGATTACCCTGATCCAGCCTGAGCAACAGAGCCTGAGCAACAGAGTGAGATGTCTCCAAAAAAAAAAAAAAAAAAAAAAAAAAAAAAAAAACTACAAAAAAAAAAAACAAATAAACAAAAAAAAAAAAAAAAAAAAAAAAAAAAAAGGGAGGAAAAAAAAAAAAAAAAAAAAAAAAAATACAAAAAAAAAAAAAAAAAAAAAAAAAAAAAAGAGATGGGATGGGGCAAGAGAGATAATCTCAGTTTAGCTTATCGAATGCTGTACTAATCATTTTAACTACAGTTTACTAGAGACTTCAAAATTTGATTGCTTCCTGCTGAACACTCTAGGGAGAAAGACAAAAAAAAAAAAAGAAAAAAACAAAATTTGATTGCTGTTCCCCTCCCAAAGATGAAAATCTAGCACACAGAATTAATTCATGCCAAGATGTCAGCATTGGTATTCTTTAAAAATAATCCCAATCTGGGGCTGGGCATGTTGGCTCACGCCTGTAATTCCAGCACTTTGGGAGGCCGAGGCAGGTAGATCACTTAAGGCCAAAAGTTCAAGACCAGACTGGCCAAGATGGTGAAAAAACCCCGTCTCTACTAAAACTACAAAAATTAGCCAAGCGTGGTGGCATGCACCTGTAGTCCCAGCTACTTGGGAAGCTGAGGCATGAAAATCACTTAAACCCAGGAGTCGAAAGTTGCAGGAGGCTGAGATCACCCCACTACACTCCAGCCTAGACAACAGCGTAAGAATCTGTCTCCAAAAAAAAAAAAAAAATCCCAATCTGATCCTCAACAGCTTTGTGACACTGGACATCTAGCTTCTGTGTGCACCAGTTCCTCATCTGTAAAATGGGGTTAAAATAATAAACTATATAATTACTTCATGGGTGTGGTAAAAAATACATGAGATTATGTGCTTGAACCATGGTAGGTATTCAGTAAATATTTGCTGAGTGAATGAGTAAATAAATTAATGCACATAAAATGCTTAAGACAGTGCTTGCCTCATAGCCAATGGCTAACAATATCTATACCACACCAGGCCAGGTGGCTCATACCTGTAATCCCAACACTTTGAGAAGCCAAGTCAGGAGTCTGAGACCAGCCTGGCCAACATGGTGAAACCCTGTCTCTACTAAAAATACAAAAATTAGCTCGCGCTGTAGTTCCAGCTACTTGGGAGGCTGAGGCAGAAGAACTGCTTGAACCCGAGAGGCAGAGGTTGCAGTGAGCCAAGATCTCGCCACCGCACTCCAGCATGGGTGACAGGAGCGAAACTCCATCTCAAAAAAAANAAAAAAAAAAAAAAAAAAAAAAATTACTAATTTACCCAATAATCTTCTGTTATACTTTCAAAATAATCGATGATTTAAAATACACAGTAGGTACCTCCTAAAAAATATTTACACTTACCACTTAATTTGAAATACATACTGAGTTAAATTAACTCAGTTGCTACTAATTTAAATTTGCATTTAAATTGCCTTACAGAACATACATTCCTCTGCCTTTAACACAAGAGGAAGAATAACTACTGAGAGAGCTTACCAACAGATCAGACAAAGCAGCTTTAAGCAGATTTAATTGGCTCAAGATTTTCATTGTTGACATCAAAACGTTAGTCAACAGAATAATTCAAATAGAGTACTACCTAATGTCTCGTTTCTGTTAGTAACTCCAATCTGAGAGCATTAAATAAGCACTGATTAAGCATTGTTTCCAAGAAGGAAAACTGAATAGTTAATTCTACGCCAGTGACAAGTTCCAAAGGAGTATGTTCTTTGTGGCATTAGGACTGGACTCCTGTACTTCACACCTTAATAGTCTCTATATCACCTGAAGCAGTTGGCGTACTCCAGGCCTTTAGATTAGAGAAAATACTAAGCAGGATTCTAATAAAAAGAATCCACGTTAATAAGCTTAAGAAATTAAAATTGCTACCTATACATAAATATCATTGATCGACCATCAAAAACTCTGAGGATCTACTATGTGCCAGTGAAAAGAACTGAGGAGGGCATTAGCTAAAACAAACAGCTTCTGATCAAGAAGCTTCCAGTCAAATTAGGTAATTAAGATATTAACGGAAGCTGGTCAAGTTAATCAAAAATATGATGGGTACTGGCATTACAAGCTACAAGATTTCTGAGAAAATAAGAAGCTTTTGCTACAACTAGATAAATTAAGATATGTGATAGGCCGGGCGCGGTGGCTCAAGCCTGTAATCCCAGCACTTTGGGAGGCCGAGCCAGGTGGATCACGAGGTCAAGAGATCGAGACCATCCTGATCAACATGGTGAAACCCCGTCTCTACTAAAAATACAAAAAATTAGCTGGGCATGGTGG
>NW_016109529.1:2308-4707 GCF_001604975.1 Cebus imitator | reverse complement strand
TTCTTCTTCTTTTTTTCTTCTGAGAAGGAGTCTTGCTCTGTTGCCCAGGCTGGAGTGCAATGGTTCATGATCTTGACTCACTGCAACCTCTGCCACCTAAGTTTAAGCAGTTCTCCTGCCTCAGCATCCCGAGTAGCTAGGATTACAGGTGCGTGCCACCATGTTCAGCTAATTTTTATGTTTTTAGTAGAGGTGAGGTTTCACCATGTTGGCCAGGCTGGTCTCGAACTCCTGACCTTATGATCCACCCACCTCAGCCTGCCAAAGTGCCGGGATTAAAGGCATGATCCACCGTGCCTGGCCAAGTTTCCATTCTTTTAAGCAACCACATTTGTGGTAATTTGTTGTAGCAGCCATAAAAAACTAATACAAGCGCCGAGACAAAGTGATGACAGGGAACCCAGTGCCAATGCTCAGTCTCAACAAGGTTTTGTCCAAATGAGAACAACCAGGGAGAGGTTAAGTGAACATTTTCAAGTTTTCTTATAAGACTTTATAAAACTCAAAAGTCTTATAATTTATAAACTGAGTTCATATAATTTCAAACCATCCCAAAATCTGAGAGCAAAAATCAGAATTTTCACGTCTAAAATCTCCAGTCTCCTAATTTTACATGTAAAAAGAAACCTGAGACCTAGAGATGTTATGAGACTTGTTCCCAATTAAACAGCTTAGTCTTTGAATCAGTACTTGAACGTAATTTTTCCAGCTCCCAATCTCAAGGACATTAAAATTGCAAAAGCAAAGCTAGGGGTTTGTGTGTGTATAGATAGGTAGCAGGAAAGTATGTGAAGCCTCCTCTCGGATGCATTGCAGTGGCTCCTGTGATGAGCTACTACATCATGTTCTTTAGGATTGAAGCATTCATTCACCAGTGGCTGAATGCTGGCAACTGACACCTCATAGCCCCCTCTTCTAAAGTGAGGCCCTCATCCACAGTCATGCTGGAGCTATTTTTAATTTTTTGAGAAGCCTTCATACTATTTTGTTGAAATGGCTATGCTCATTTACAATATCACCAACAGTGTATCAGGGTTCCCTTTTCTCTAGATTTTCACCAATACTTGTTATCTGTCATCTTTTTTATAATGGCCAGTCTAAAAGGTATGTGGTGATAGCTCATTGTGGTTTTAATTTGCATTTCTCTGATGATTAGATAAATTTTATCAGGTATCTGTTAGAAATTTGGATGTCTTCCTTTGAGAAATGTCTCTTTAAGTCTTTTGCCCATTTTAAAATCGAGTTATTTTTCTTATGAAATAGTTCAAGTTCCTTGTATGTTTTGGATATTAGCTCCTTAGCTGTTGCATGATTTGCAAATATTTCCCCTAATCTATGAGTTGTCTATTCACTCTATTGTTTTCTTTGCTGTCCAGAAGCTGTTTAGTTTGATATAATTCCATTTGTATATTTTTGCTTATGTTGCCTATGATTTTGGGGTCATATATAAGAAATCACTACCCAGACCAATGTCATAAAGGTTTTTCTCAGTTTTCTTCTAGTGGTTTTATGGTTTGAGGCCTTCTATTCAAATCTTTATCCATTTTGAGTTGATTCTTGTATAAGGGTGAGACAAGGGTCCATTTTCAGTTTTCTGTGTATGAATATCTAGTTTTCCTAACACCAGGTAGTGAAGAGAGTGTTCTTTCTCTATTGGGTGTTCTTGGCATCTTTGTCAAAAATCATTTGACCATAGATATGTGAGTTTATTTCTAGGCCATCTATTCTACTTCATTGGCTAGTATGTTTGTTTTCGTGCCAGTACCATGTTGTTTTAATTACTATAGCTTGGTAATATATTTTGAAATCACATGGCATTGATACCTCTCTCTTTGTTCTTTTTGGTCAAATTGCTTTGGGCATTCTGGGTCTTTTGTAGTTCCATGTAAATTTCAGAATGATTTTTTCTATTAATGTTTTTGTGAAGAATGACTTTGGAATTTTTTTAGGGATTGCATTGAACATGCAGATTGCTTTGGAATGTTATTATTTTTTATTTCTAGTTTTCATCTTGACTTAGCAGCAGCATTTAATAAAGATGACCATTTTTCTTCATTGAAACACTTCCTTGTTTCCAGAATTCTACATGCTCTTGGTTTTCTCTTTCCTCTCTGGCTCTAGTTTGTTACTCAGGAAGTAGATTTTGGACTTCATTTTTCTCTGTTTACATTTTTCCCCCGGATATTTCATTCAAGTTCATGGCTTTCTTTTTTTATTTTTTAGATACAGAGTCTTGTTCTGTTGCCCAAGCTGGAGTGCAATGGTGCAATTATAGCTCACTGAAGGGACCTTGAACTCCTGGGCTCAAGCAATCCTCTCACTTCAGCCTATGGAGTAACTAGAAGTACAGGTGTGTGCCACCATGACCATCTAATTTTTTTTTTTTTTTTTTTTTTTTG
>NW_016109529.1:0-1186 GCF_001604975.1 Cebus imitator | reverse complement strand
CGGGGTTTCACCGTGTTGACCAGGATGGTCTCGATCTCTTGACCTCGTGATCCACCCGCCTCGGCCTCCCAAAGTGCTGGGATTACAGGCTTGAGCCACCGCGCCCGGCCGACCACCTAATTTTTTAACTTTTTTTTATAGAGATGGGATCTTGCTGTGTGGTCCCTGGGCTAAGTGATCCTTCCACCTAAGCTTCCCAATGTGCCGAGATTGTAGGCATGACCCACCATGCCCCCTCACCAAGCTCTTGGCTTTAAATGTCACTGACACGCAGACAACTTTCAAATGTTTTGTTAAAAACCTAATCTGTCCACTGAAGTCCAACTACCATTGCAACATCTGTACTGAAATATCTACTAAGGGTCTCAAATTTAACTTTTCAGAATGTAAACTCTTGATTTTTCCCTGCAGCCTGTTCTACCTAGATCTTAATGGAGTTGTGCTTCACATCTTTTCTCTCACATACCACATTTGATCCAACAGCAAATCCTATATGCATTACGTTTAACTTTTATTTAAAATCTGACCACTTTCAACATCTTCTCTGCTTCTGTCCTGATTTGACACTGCCTTTTTTCTTCCGGATGACTGCAGCAGCCGCCTAATTTCTCCCTGATTCAATTGTTTCCCCGCTGCATCAGTTATTTGTACAGCAACAACCAGAGTGAACCTTAAAAGTGTCATATCATATCATTTACTACTGAAGTCCCTCCAATATTCCCATCTCATACAGGGTAAAAGCCAAAATTTGTAAAATGGTGTCTTTGAGCCTGTTATCCTGTGGACCCTGATGATATTTGTGACCTCATCTTATACTGTCCACTTACTCACTTTGATTCTGCCTCTCTGCTGTTACTCAAACAGTTTAGCAAGTGCCTGCTCAGGGCCTTTGCACTTGCTGTTCTCATTACCTAGAATGCTCTTCCCCAGACAACTGTGTGGCTCATCAAGTCACCTTTCCCAGGCCATTATTCAAATGCTACTTTCTCAGTGTAGCCTTCTTGGACCACTTTATTTAAAATTGCACACCCCTCCCAACTCACCAATTAAACATTCCCTAGCCTCCTTCCTATTTTTTATTTAAATAGCACATAATCACCAGTTAACATAATACATTAAATTTTTTAAAAAGTATGTATCTGGGGCCAAAAGTGCCGATTTCTTATATACATAGTACATGTTTGAT
>NW_016109528.1:2996-4707 GCF_001604975.1 Cebus imitator | reverse complement strand
TGTCTTGAGCTTAGAAGCAGAGTAGGAACAAGGCCGTTAGAATAAACAACTATTAGTAAAGGGTCAAAGCAATGCTTGCAATAAGGGGAAAGTATGTGTTTTATTCAGAAGATACGGTGAGACTGCTTCTAATTCTATTCTGTCTACAACAGGATATAAATACAAATCTACGATTTTAAAAACTAAAATGAGTTAATTTCTACAGAACCAAAAAGTCTGCAATTACTAAATAGTGGTCCTGGCAATTATTATACCCCTTACTTGAGGGCGTTAGATAAGCAATATCTAGAAGTGACTCACATAATTCTAACCTCAAGGTTAGAATATTTTATAGAGAAATATTAAATATTTCTATATTATTATAATATTAAATATTATAATATTAAATAATATTATAATATTAAATATTAATATAAAATATTAAATATTTTATAGAGAAAAGACCAACAATAACAACAAACCTACCTGTAGAAAATAAATGCCATTTTTAGATGATTGAATAAATCCAGCTCCTCAAATGCTCCCTTCCTTTCCATAAATAGTTATACAAAGGGTAAATAATTAAACATAAAGCAAAAACATAGCAGCTGGGTATTTTTACTTACTTGACTCCTAGCAGTTGGGTTCAGGTAAGGTCTTGGGTTTTCTTGGGGTCTAGGCAGAGAGAACTGTGCAGAGCTTTTGCTGCTTTTCTTGGAGTTCTTGGTTGAATTCGGGGAAGCAGCAGACTGGGAAGAGTTTTCCATCCACTGAGTGTGTTGAGTCTCCCTGATCATCCAGAGAGTAAGAAGGAACTAAGGTGTACTAAGTCATTTCTGTCCTTGAGGGTGGTAGAGTTGATGATTTGGAGATAGAAAGATTCTTCAGGTGCAGCAGCAAGAAGCATGCCCAGTTCGATACCACAGGCACATCGAGACAGAAAGGGATGAATAGTACAAGTTTGTTATTCTCCTTATCTTTCATTACTATTGGTCAAAGTGGATTTTAAAGCTGAGAAATCAAATAATATCACTGAAAAACTATGTTCCTCAAAAATTGGATGACAGAGAAATAAAGCAGGAAAAGGAACAAAGGGGACAATATTAATTCTGTTATGATCATATAATGTATTAAGTCAAATACTGTAGAAAATGACAATAAATAAGGTATTATTTAGACAAACAGGTATAAATGTAACCACTGGAACAAAAATATTAATTGTAGACATTATTTGAAGAAACAGACTAAAACCAAAATAAAACGAAGCAGAAGACAGTAAAAAGGGAAAGCATAAAATTTGAAGTATAATAGAATATGTGATGACAGAGATAAGACCAAGATAATGTATTGATCAATACAAATGGTCTAAGGAACCCATACAAAGAAAACTTTCTGATTGAATTACAAAGCAAAACACAAATAATAGTTGCCTCATAAGATATATCTTTAAAACATAATTTAGACACCGAGCATGGTGGCTCATGCCTCTAATCCCAGCCCTTTGGGAGGCCAGGGTGGGTGGATCACGAGGTCAGGAGTTCAAGACCAGGGTGGCCAACATGATAAAACCCTATCTCTACTAGAAGTACAAAAATTAGCTGGGCATGGTGGCGGGCTCCTGTAATCTATCTACTTGGGAGGCCAAGGCAGGAGAATCATTTGAACCTGGGAGGTAGAGGTTGCAGTGAGACAAGATTGTGCCATTGCACTCCAGGATGGGTGACAGTGCGAG
>NW_016109528.1:0-1073 GCF_001604975.1 Cebus imitator | reverse complement strand
CCTCCCCAGGTTAAGGCAAGTCTCCTGCCTCAGCTTCCCCAGTAGCTGGATTACAGGTGCACACCATCACGCCTGGATAATTTTTGCATTTTTAGTAGAGACAGGATTTCACCATCTTAGCCAAGCTGGTCTCTCAGGTGATCTACCTGCCTCAGCCTCCCACCAGTTTCTTTTATGAAGCAAACATAACCTTGATATTAATGCCCCTAAAAATATAGTACTTAAAATGTCAACAAGCCAAGCTTGCATGTGGATGACAATAAAAGCATTCCAAGTAAACAAAATTCTAATGGAAATATGATAATCATACATATACATAGATACTGAAAGTTAAATTGATAAAAATTAATATTTGATTAGAAAACATTATGGTTAAATAGTAATGTCTTGAAGCAGGAAATAGAATTGCAAATGGATAGTATATATGCAGCGATTATTAGTGTGGCACTCCAAGTGATATGTTCCTCATATTGATAAAGAAGCTAGAAAAATAAAGTTAAACATTGAGAAATTAAAAGAATAACACAATGTGATTCTGAAATACACTTCTGAGAATGGCTATAATTTAAAAAAACCGAACATAAGAATATTGGCAGGAATGTAGAGGAATTAGAACTCTCATATATTGCTCTTGTGAGTGTAAACTGGGACAGTCACTCTGAAAACCAGTTTTGTAACATCTCCTAACACTAGATGTTTACATATTCCTTCACCCAGAAAAGTTATGTATCTTTATAAATATTTATATAAATATGTCAGAGAGAAATGAGTGTATGTGAACACCTAAAGACACATGACCAAAATATGTTTATAACATTGTTTTTACAATAAGTAACAGCTTATTCATAATAGCCCTAAATTGTAAACAATCCAAATACCCATCAACAGTAGAATGGATAGATATATTGTGGTATATTTATTTAATGGAAAGCCACACAGCTGCAAAATAAAACTGCTACCTACAACAACATTGATGACTCTCACTGTCGTAAGATGAGTTAATAAAACCAGACTTGGCCGGGCGCGGTGGCTCAAGCCTGTAATCCCAGCACTTTGGGAGGCCGAGGCGGGTG
>NW_016109527.1:3304-4710 GCF_001604975.1 Cebus imitator | reverse complement strand
ACATCACTGCACGCCAGCCTGGGTGACAGAGCAAGATGCTGTCACAAAGCAAAACAAAAAAAAAAAAAACCCAAATAAATAAATAAAGTAGGCAGAGTGGCTCACATCTGTAATCCCAGCACTTTGGGAAGCTGAGGCAGGCGGATCACTTGAGATCAGGAGTTCAAGACCAGTCTGGCCAGCATGGTGAAACTCCATCTCTACTAAAATTACAAAAATTAGCCAGGCGTAGTGGTACATGTCTATAGTCCCAGCACCTGGGAGGCTGAGGCAGGAGAAGGGCTTCAACCTGGGAGGCAGAGGTTGTAGTGAGCCGAGATTGTGCCATTGCTCTCCAGTCTGGGTGACAAAGCAAGATTCCATCTCAAAAAGATAAAGTAAATTATAGAGCTTTTTTTCTTTTTAAAGCAGAAATGGAAATATAGCCTTTTCTTTCACAACATAGTGCACGAATTTTGATAAAGCAGTAGGCTGATCTAGTTGCTTTTGCTATTATCTCTTTCTCATTCTCTGTTCTTTGGCATTCTTTCCCATCTGTGAAAATCTCTATATTCCTCCCTTAATGCTTTGACATTTTTTTTTAAATTTCTAAAACAGGGCCAGCTTGAATCAATCATTCTGTTTTTTATGAATAGTCAGTTCCTCTAGCCGGTGAATTAGCACTTAGAAAACGTTGGCATTATGTTTCTCATTCCTGATTATCTGTATAGGTGGCCTGGAATGCCTTTAAAGAGAAGCATTGTATCCATTCCTCAGATCTAAAGATGAAATCCTAGGTTAGGTGTGATGGCTCATGCGTGTAATTCTAGCACTTTGGGAGGCCAAGGCATGAGGATCACTTGAGCCCAGGAGTTTGAGACTAGCCTAGGCAACATAGTGAGACCTTGTCTCTACAAAAATAAACATAAAAAAATTAGTCAGGCATAGTGGTGCATACTTGTAGTCCCAGCTATTCAGGAGGCACAGGTAGGAGGATTGCTTGACCCCTGCAGGTCAAGGCTTTAGTGAGCCATGATCATGCCACTGCATTCCAGCCTGAGCAGCAGAGTAAGACCCTAAGCAGTTTTTATTGTTGCAGCTACAGTTTTGTTCTGGGTTATTGGTTATTGGGTTTTAAATAATTATTTACAGCCAGGCATGGTGGCAGGCACCTGCTTTCCCAGCTACTCAGGAGACTGTCAGGAGAATTGCTTGAGCCCGGGGGCATGGGGGGGTGGGCGGAGGGTTGCAGTGAGCTGAGATCATGCCATTGCATCCAGCCGGGGCAACAAAGTGAGACTGTGTCTCAAAAAAATAAAAAAATAAAATTATTAGGCCGGGCGCGGTGGCTCAAGCCTGTAATCCCAGCACTTTGGGAGGCCGAGGCGGGTGGATCACGAGGTCAAGAGATCGAGACCATCCTGGTC
>NW_016109527.1:0-1344 GCF_001604975.1 Cebus imitator | reverse complement strand
TTTGTATTTTTACTAGAGACAGGGTTTCACCATGTTGGCCATGAACTCCTGACCTCGTGATCTGCCCACCTTGGCCTCCCAAAGTACTGGGATTACAGGTGTGAGACAAAATGGGAACTCTTTTTTAAAAGAACTAGATCTCCAGCCAGGGGTGGTAACTCACACTTATAATTCCAGCACTTTGGGAGGCCAAGGCAGGTGGATCGCCTGAGGTCAGGAGTTCAAGACCAGCCTGGTCAACATGGGAAAACCCCATCGCTACTAAAAATACAAAAAGTTAGCCAAACGTGGTGGTGGGCGCCTAGAATCCCAGCTACTTGGGAGGCTGAGGCAAGAGAATCGCTTGAACCTGGGAGGCAGAGATTGTAGCAAGCCCAGATTGCACCATTGCACTCCAGCCTGGGCAAGAAGAGCAAAACTTTATCTCAAAAAAAGAAAGAAAATCTATGGCTGGGCTCGGTGGCTCACACTTGCAATCCCAGTACTTTGGGAGGCCAAGGTGGGTGGATTACAAGGTCAGGAGTTCAAGACCAGCCTGACCAACATGGTGAAACGCCGTCTACTAAAAATACAAAAATTAGCCTGGAGTGGTGGCACATGCCTATAATCCCAGCAACTCAGGAGGCTAAGGCAGGAGAATCGCTTGATCCTGGGAGGCGGAGATTGTAGTGAGCCGAGATCGAGCCACTGTATTCCAGCCTGGTAGAGCGAGACTCCGTCTCAAACAAACAAACAAAAAAATCTACAGCAGATTATATTTTTTTAATTTGTTTAACTTAGGAAGATAATTGCTTGCAAGAAGTATAACTGGTTTGGAGTGGTGTCTGCCTGGCATTTTCTATAGATCTTGTTCATGCTCTGGATTAGAATCAGTGACTGGAAAACTGTTAAAGGAAAGCTTACAACGTTCCCTTTATGCATATTGAGAAGTGAAAGATTTCCCAAAGCAAGGCAAACTTAACTTTATTTTCTAAATGTTTATAATTCAAGAGTGAGGGAGGAGTGGAATATTTTTTAAGAAAGCCCTTACCCAATCAAATGAATCTGTAATTTCTAACTAGTTTATAGCAAAAGATGTGGAGAATTTAGTATTCAGGATTTCCTGTGATTATTTGTTTACTTGTAGACTCAGGTGAGATTAATAAAACTGAGACAAGAAGGCAACACTCTGAAATTAACCAGTCCCTTTTGGTGTGTAGGCCTACCCACATGCTAATCAACATTCTATATCTAGGCCGGGCGCGGTGGCTCAAGCCTGTAATCCCAGCACTTTGGGAGGCCGAGGCGGGTGGATCACGAGGTCAAGAGATCGAGACCATCCTGGTCAACATGGTGAAACCCCGT
>NW_016109526.1:3588-4710 GCF_001604975.1 Cebus imitator | reverse complement strand
CTAATTCCAAAAAAATCAGCCAAGCCCAGCACACAGCACAGCTCCAGGTTACACAGAGCAAAGCTTCCCACCTTGATTTTCCTTCATTAGTTTTTTTTAGACAGAGTTTTGCTCTTGTTCCCCAGGCTGGAGTGCAGTGGCCCAATCTCAGCTCACTGCAACCTGCGCCTCCCTGGCTCAAATGATTTTCCTGCCTTAGCTTTCTGAGTAGCTGGAATTACAAGCACCCACTGCAACACCTGGTTAATTTGTATATTTTTTAGTAGAGATGGATTTTACCCTGTTGGTCAAGCTTGTCTGGAACTCCTGACCAAATGTGATCCTCTGGCCTCGGGCTCCCAAAATGCTGGGATTACAGGCATGAGCCACCATGCCCATCAAGGCAGTTTAACTCTATAGCTTGGGAGACTCCCTTCCTCTTATTTTTATAAAGTGTTCACCTCAGGGTCACTTTCTGAAGGATTATGCCATTTCCTGTACCACCCTTTCTGATTTTGGCAAAATACATTTAATGGCACATGCACCATTTTAACTGTTTCTCTTCTTGAAAACACTTTCCCGGGGCTCGGTTTGGTGGCTCATCACTGTAATCCCAGCACTTTGGGAGGCCAAGGTGGGTGGATCATAAGGTAAGGAATTCCAGACCCACCTGGCCAACATGGTGAAACCCCATCTCTCTACTAAAAAAATAAATAAATTAGTCTGCTGTGGGGGCAGGTGCCTGTAGTCTCAGCTACTTGCGAGGCTAAGGCAGGAGAATCACTTGAACCCGGAAGCGGAGGTTGCAGTGAGTTGAGATGGTGCCACTGCATTCCACCCTGGACAACATAGCGAGACTCCATGTCAAAAGAAAATAACAAATAGAAAAGAAAACGGTTTCTGAAGAGGTCCCAAGTCTGAAGTGGGTGCCTAACCCTCAGGGGAAAGAAGCTCTGGCTTTTACAAAAAGTTATTATTAAAGTTCTAGGGTACATGTGCAGAACGTGCAGGTTTATTACTTAGGTGTACCTGTGTCTTGCTGGTTTGTTGCATTCATCACCCCGTCATCTACATAAGAGATTTCTGCTAATACTATACCGCTCCTAGCCCTCCACCCACTGCTATCCCTCCCCTAGCCCCTAA
>NW_016109526.1:0-913 GCF_001604975.1 Cebus imitator | reverse complement strand
CCAACATAGTGAAAACATGTCTCTACTAAAAATACAAAAATTAGCCAGCCGTAGTGGTGGGTCCTCATAATTCAAGCTACTTCACAGGCTGAGGCAGGAGAATCCCTTGAACCCGGGAGGCAGAGTTTGCAGTGAGCTGAGATCGTATCTCACAGTTTATTTTCTGTTTCCCATTCTATTAAATTCTTATGATCGAATTCCACATGGTGATAATTTAGGAAAAATACTCCCAGGGTCAGAGTATCATAGTCACTTTTTTTTAAAAAAAACTGTGTCTCACTTTGTCTCCAAAACCACATGCAGTAGAGGGAGCTAGCAAGTTCACTGCAGACTGGCTCTCATATCCCTAAGCTATCCTCCAGCCTCAGCATCCCAAAAAGCAGGAAGTACACTCATGCACAATAAAATGCAGCCATTTTTGGCTATTTCATAGAGACTTTTTTTCTCCATGTTGCCCAGCCCTTGTCTCAAGTGCCTCAGGTGAAGCACAATGCCTGTCTCAGCCTTGCAAAATGCTGGGATTAAAGGCCTGCGTTATCACACCTGGACAGGCACTATATCTTGAATTGCCACTGTGAAGACACAGAAGACTAAGGAGTTTCATCTTTTTATTTAATCTTCAGAATTCTACTTTATATGTGAATGAAAATGCAACCTCCTAACATGAATAACCCACTAGAAAGCCAAAGTTGGTAACTTTTCTTTTCAAAACTTATTTGCACAATTTTACCCTAAAAAACAAATCTTGTCAAAATTTTCTCATGAAGATACTTCCTTCTACAGATTAATTTGTTACTTCTAAACACTATGGAGTATAAAAGTTCTGTTTCAATGGAAAACTAAAGAACACTTAGGTAAGCATGCTTATATATTTTAGCAGTTTTTTATAACTTTATATCTTAAGCCATTAATT
>NW_016109525.1:3403-4712 GCF_001604975.1 Cebus imitator | reverse complement strand
CAAGATTAGAGAAAAAAGGGTAAAAAGGAATGAACAAAGTCTCCAAGAAATGTGAGACTATGTGAAAAGACCTAATCTACGTTTGATAGGCATACCTGAATGTAACGAAGAGAATGAATCCAAGCTGGAAAATGCTTTTCAGGATAATATCCAGGAAAACTTCTCCAACCTAGAAAGTCAGGCAAATATTCAAGTCCAGAAAATACAGAGAACACCACAAATATATTCCTCAAGAAGAGCAACCCCAAGGCACATAATTTTCAGATTCACCAAGGTTGAATAAAGGAGAAAATGGTAAGGGCAGCCAGAAAGAAAAGTCAAGTTACCCACAAAGGGAAGCCCATCAGACTCACCGCAGATCTCTCAGCAGAAACCCTACAAGCTGGAAGAGAGTGGGGGCCAATATTCAACATCCTTAAAGAAAAGAACTTTCAACCCAGAATCTCCTATCAAGCCAAACTAAGCTTTATAAGTAAAGGAAAAATAAAATCCTTTGCAAACATGCAAGTACTCAGAGATTTTGTCACCACCAGGTCAGCTTTACAAGGGCTCCTGAAAGAGGCTGTACACATATAAAAGAATAACCAGCACCAGCCACTCCAAAAACATGCCAAATGGTAAAGTGAATCAACACAATGAAGAATCTGCATCAACTAATGGGCAAAACAGCCAGCTAAAACCAAAATGGCAGTATCAAATTCACACATAACAATATTAACCATAAATGTAAATAGAATAAATGCCCCAATCAAAAGACACAGACTGGCAAATTAGATAAAAATCCAAATCCCATCGGTGTGCTGTATCCAGGAAGCCCATCTCACATACAAGGATACACAAAGGCTCAAAATAAAGGGATGGAGGAAGATTTACCAAGAAAATGGAGAATTAAAAAAAGGAGGAGTTGCAATTCTCATCTCTGATAAATTAGACTTTAAGGCAACAAGATCAAAAGAGACAAAGCAGGACATTGCTTAATAGTAAAAGGATCAATGCAACAAGAAAAGCTAATGATCCTAAATATATACGCACAAAATACAGGAGTACCCAGATACATAAAGCAAGTTCTTAATGACTTACAAAGAGACTTAGACTCCCACACACTTATAGTGGGAGACTTTAACACCCCATTGTCAATATTAGACAGACCAACCATACAGAAAATTAACAAGGATATCCAGGACTTGAACTCAGACCTGGACCAAGCAAACCTAATAGACATTTACAGAACTCTCCACCCCAAATCCACAGAATATACATTCTTCTCAGCACCACATGGCACCTATTCTAAAACTGACCACATAATTAG
>NW_016109525.1:0-1327 GCF_001604975.1 Cebus imitator | reverse complement strand
CTAACAAGCCCATTCAAAAGTGGGCAAAGGATATGAACAGACACTTTACAAAAGAAGACATACATGAGGCCAACAAACATATGAAAAAATGCTCATCATCACTGGTCATCAGAAAATGCAAATCAAAACAACATTGAGATACCATCTCACACCAGTTAGAATGGTGATCATTTAAAAATCTGGAGACAACAGATGCTGGAGAGGATGTGAAGTAATAGGAACACTTTTACACTGTTGTTGGGAGTGTAAATTAGTTCAACCATTGTGGAAGACAGTGTGGCGATTCCTCAAGGACCTAGAAATAGAAATTCCATTTCACCCAGCAATCCCATTACTGGGTACATATCCAAAGGATTACAAATCGTTCTACATAAGGACACGTGCACACGAATATTCATTGCAGCACTGTTTACAATAGCAAAGACGTAGAACCTACCCAAATGCCCATCAATGATAGACTGGACAGGGAAAAGTGGCACATATACACCATGGAATATTATGCAGCCATCAAAAACGATGAGTTTGGGTCCTTTGTAGGGACATGGATGAACGTGGAAACCATCATTCTCAGCAAACTGACACAAGAGCAGAAGATCAAACACTGCATGTTCTCACTCATAGGTGGATGTTGAACAATGAGAACACATGGACACAGGGAGGGGAACACTACACGCTGGGGTCTGTTGGGGGGAAATACGGGAGGAATGGTGGGATTGGGAAGTTAGGGAGGGATAGCAAGGAGAGAGTTGCCAGATGTAGGTAATGGGGAGGAAGGCAGCAAATCACACTGCCATATTTGTACCTATGCAACAATCTTGCATATTCTTCACATTTACCCCTAAATCTAAAATCAATAAAATAAATAAATGGGAAAAAAATAAAAAAGTAAATAAAAATAGAAAGAAATATCTCCAACTTCAACAGTAAAGACAACCACTCAGAGATCCCATCTGAAATTCAGCAGCATCAAAGAATGAGGGTAAATAAACCCATGAAGATAAGAAGAGACCAGAGTAAAAAAGCTGAAATCACCAAAAACCAGAATTCTTATCCTCCTACAAAAGAACCCAACTCCTCACCAGCAAGAGAAGACTTCATGGAAAATGAGTTTGATGAATTGACAGAAGCAGGTTTCAGAAAGTGGGTAATAACAAACTTCTCTGAGCCAAAGAAATATGTCCTAACCCCAAACAAAGAAACTAAGTCCTTGAAAAAATGTTAGACGAAATGCTAATTAGAATAACCAGCTTGGAGAAGAAAATAAACGACTTGTTGCAGCTGCAAAACACAGCACGAGAACATTTTGAAGCATACACAAGTTTCAATA
>NW_016109524.1:0-4714 GCF_001604975.1 Cebus imitator | reverse complement strand
CCACCCACCCACCTTCCATCCATTCAACTTTACAATCCACTTCAGTTCAATTCAATTCAATTCACCTTTATTCAAATCATAAGGTTACTGGGCTTTGCCACGTACCACACACATGTGATAAGTGAGGCATGCTTCTGTTCTCAAGGAGCTTGTGGGAAGAATCCTCCCCATTCTTCATGGCCAGCTTTGCATCTCTCCTCTGTTAATCCTTTGCCAGTCCCATCAGCAGAAGCAATGAACTCTAAAGGGCTGTCCTGTGAGAGAGTTCAGCTCTGGCTTTCATGAACTGCAGACGAGAGAGGCAAAGGGTGGGGAGGAGGTGAAAGTGAGATGAGCCGGCGGGACACTTTTGGCTCTGCAGAGGGAGGTGCTTCCATTCAGCTGTGGGTACTCAGCAGTGTATTGGGGGATGAAGGGAAAGAGAAGGGGGCAAGAAGAACACTACTGGAGAAGTGGGTTAGTGTGGTGGTGAGGAGGTGAGCTCTGCCGCCATTGGACTGCCTGGCTTATTGTCTCAGCCCCACCATATTCCTGCTGTGTGACCCTGGGCACATACCTTAACATCTCTGAGCCTGAATGTCCTCATTTGTAAAATGAGGATAATAAGACCTATCTCACAATGTTGCCATTAGCATTAACACAGAAAGTGCTTAAATGAATGTGTGGCACGAAGGGAGAGCTCAATAGATTCCAGCTGCAGTTGTGACTACTCCTATTGTGCACCAGCCGCTGTGCTAGGAGCCTTCATTCCACTGTGTCCTCTGAGCTAATCCTATGCGGGGATTACTGAACCCATTTTGCAGATGAGGAAATGAAGGCCCAGGGAGGCTATCTCTTGTGTGCCTCACGCAGCTGGCAAAGGAGGGAGCTGGGGTTTAGATGCAGACTTTTCCAACTCCCTGTCCCTGCTGTCCTGCGTGCCCTTCCCTGCTGCCTCTCAAGGGGTGAGTCCTCTGAGATGCAAAGATTGTAAGACTTCCATCGAAGCTTCTGTCTAGGGCACTCTTTTTTTTTTTTTTTTTTTTTTTTGAGACAAAGTCTTGCTCTGTCACCAGGCTGGAGTGCAGTGGTGCGATCTCGGCTCACAGAAACCTCTGCCTCCCGCATTCAAATGATTCTCCTGCCTCAGCCTCCCAAGTAGTTTGGGCTACAGGTACACGCCACCACGCCCAGCTAATTTTTGTATTTTTAGTACAGACGGGGTTTCACCATGTTGGCCAGGATGGTCTTGAGCTCTTGACCTCGTGATCCACCTGCCTCCGCTTCCCAAAGTGGCGTGTGCCCCTGCGCGTGGCCATCTTTTTTGTTTTTTTAATGGTCACCTTTACTAAAGCAGAAGTGTGTGGGTTTTTCATGGACGGGGTACAAAATTCAAAAGGCTAAAGTCCCCAGTGAGTTTGCTCTTCTTATGGCCCTGCTCCCAGGCCTCCCTCCCCTAGAGGCGACCACTCTTACAACTCCTTGTGTTTTTTATTTTCTAGAGATTGTGCCTGTTTGTTTTGTAACAGATGTTTTATATAGACATAAGCACAATTGGCAAGAAAAGACAAGTGCCCGTTAACTACAGATGTGGGCTTTGGGAAGAGTCAGTGTGGGTTTAGATCTTGACATTTTTTGAGAGCTTGACAAGTGTCACCATTAAATGATGGTTTGGGCAAAGGGTGGGTGGGCGTGGAGGGTGGGCCGAGGATGGCAGGGGGCAGGGATGTGGACATCAAGAGGTCTGTGGGCACGAGCGTGATGGTGTGGGCCTGGACTGGGGTGAGGTGATCAGATGGAGACAGGAAATGGGGACCGCAGGGGCCTGAGGGGAGAGCAGCTGCTATTGGGGCTGTTACAGCTGCTGGGGGTTTGGCAGGGCTGGAGGCGCACCGCGAGGAAGAGAGGCAGCCTGCGGGCTTGGGATGGCGCCTCGCTAAGGCTCTTGCTGACTCTGGCCCACCATGCCATGCACATGAGCGGGGAAGCTAGGACAGGGCCCGGAGGGAGGCCAGGGGCTCAGGAGCCTGGGAGGTCTGGTCCCAGGGCCCGGTGGGGATTCCGGGCAAATCAGTCCCTCTCCAGGCATCGGTGCAGGTCAGCGTCTCACGGAAGCCCATCGTCCCTTTTGGTCTTCACTGTGGAGGGAAAGGCAGGGAAAGGCTTGGTAGATGCCAGGCTGGGGTGGGCTGGGGGCTTGGAATTCCTCCCCAGAGGCTTTCAGGGCGGCATCTGAGCAAGCGTCCATGGTGTGCAGTGCTCGCCCAGGCAGAATGGGTACCTGTACATGCATGCATATACATACTTTACATGTTAACGTAAACGATGTTATATACATAGTTTTACATGGTTCTCAGTTTCCAATTTATTTATTTATTTATTTATTTATTTAATTTTTTTGAGATGGAGTCTCATACCATTGCCTGGACTGGAGTGCAGTGACGTGATCTCGGCTCACTGCAACCTCCGCCTCCCGGGTTCAAGCGATTCTCCTGCCTCAGCCTCCCGAGTAGCTGGGATTACAGGCATGAGCCACCATGCCCAGCTAATGTTTTGTATTTTTAGTAGAGACGGGGTTTCACCATGTTGATCAGGATGGTCTCCATCTCTTGACCTTGTGATCCACCCGCCTCGGCCTCCCAAAGTGCTGGGATTACAGGCTTGAGCCACCGCGCCCGGCCTCTCCCATTCCTTTTGATGCACAAACGGCTCCTTGAGGATGCTGAGCCTGTGCCCCAGTCCTCCTAGTCTGCTCACGTCCCGGAATCCTGGAAGAACAAGATGCTCCTGCCTCCTCTTGTTTTTTCTCTGCCCCAGTCCTAGAATCAGCTGTTTTTCCAAGGAGCCCTGGTTTTCTTCCCTGTGAAACGCTATTTGGGTGGGGAGAGGGAGGGAAGCTACAGGCTGTGGGGGAAGAGCCCCGATCTGGGCAACCCCTTTGCTCTGGTGACCTTGAACAAGTCCCTCAGGGTATTACGGGACCATTTATGTCCTTTCTAGACTCATCTGAGGCCAAGAAAGTGTGGGAAACATCCATCCTGCGTGCCTGGGGGCTGGAATGGGACAGCCCCAGCTCTGCCCCTGTGTGGCTGTGTGACTCTGGGGGGTTCCTTAACCTCTCTGAGCCTCAGAGTCCTCATCTGTGAGATGGGAATGACATGAGACCTTTTTCTTTCTTTTCTTTTCTTTTTTTTTTTTTTTGAGACAGGATCTTACTGTGTTGCCCAGGCTGGAGTGCAATGATCATGGCTCATTGCAACCTTGAACCCCTGGAACTCAAACAATCCTCCCGACTCAGCCTTTCAGAGTGCTGGGATTACACGTGTGAGTCACTGCACCTGGCACGTGAGACATTCCTGACACGTCTCACCTAGAGAATGCTCAATGAATGCTAATTCCCTTCTTCCTCCCCTTAATCATTTGACTTCAGCACCCCAGGAAATGAGGACTGGGATATTGGATGGTTTGGGAGAGGGGGAAAGAGGTGTCCAGGGAAAAAGAGGAAATTGGGAAATAGAAGACTAGGGACAAATAAAAGAGGAGGGGTTAATTCAGAATAGGGAAGACGATTTTATCATCAGAGCTTTCCAATAGAGAAAGCTCTGGCTGCTTGGGGGAAGTTGAGAGCCTCCTGGCATTGGAGGTATGCAAGTAGAGGCTGAGGGACTGTGAGCCACACAGATGTGTTTGTGAGGACTCGCATTGGCCAGGAGGTAGATTCTTTCACTCAGCAAACTCTGGGACAGGGCTGTCCTTGCCTGGTCCTGTAATGGGGCAGGGAATGCCAAGGTCAATAGGACACCAGCCCTGGCCCCAGGGAGCCCCCAGTCCAGGAAATAAGCTGATCGCTGAGGTCCTTCTACTCTGCAATTCTGTGCTTTGAAGCATCCAAGCCTCGGAGGGAGCTGGCTGAGGATTTTCAGTGTGCGCCTTTTGTTATTGATCCACTGGAGTTGGAGCTGGCTGGGGAACGGCAGGAGGAGGACGCCGCAGTGTTATTAGTGCGGAGGACACGCTGCAATCTGTCAGTGTCACCCCGGCTGCAGCTGGCCAGGAACCATCCTGCTGTTAACGCCTCCCTTCCCAGCAGCGATGGAGCACGCAACTTGTACAGCACCCCTCAGTGCTTCCACCTCTTCCTATAGGAGGGAGAGTGTGGGTAGTTACTCTTTTTCTGCATCTCCCTGGCATGGATCCTTTTCTCCAATCACACTACTTTATTCAGTGTTTCCCAACACACCGTGGGCATTCCTACCTCTGTACCTTCAGTTACCAGAATTCCCTACCAGCTATGGGCACACTCGTCCATTCATCCATCCACCTGTTCATCCATCCAGTTATCCATCCATCCACCTGCCCATTCATTCAGTCATCCATCCATCCATCCATCCATCTGTCCATCGTCTGTCTATCCATTTAATCATCCCTCTATCCACCTGTCCATCCATCTATCCACCTGTCCGTCATTCAGTCATCCATCAATTTATCCAGTCATCCATCTCTCCACCCATCCATCCAGTCATCTATCCATCCATCCATCTGTCCATCCGTCCGTCCTTCCATCCAATCATCCATCTATCCACCTGTCCATCCATTCAGTTATCCATCCATCCGTCCATCTGTCCGTCTGTCTGTCCATCCATTTGTCCATCTAATCCAATCATCCATCCATCCACCCATCCAGTCCATCCATTTGTCCATCTAATCCAATCATCCATCCATCCACCCATCCACC
>NW_016109523.1:0-4715 GCF_001604975.1 Cebus imitator | reverse complement strand
GCCTCGGCCTCCCAAAGTGCTGGGATTACAGGCTTGAGCCACCGCGCCCGGCCCTTTTCTTTTTAAAAGATGGGGTGTCACCATGATGGCCAGGCTGGTCGAACTCCTGACCTCAGGTGATCCACCCGCCTCGGCCTCCCAAAGTGCTAGGATTACAGGCGTGAGCCACTGCGCCTGGCCAAGTGTATCACTTTATTACAAACTGGAGTCAAACATATGCTGTCAAAAATGTTTCCAAAGTTATACTAGATGGGCAATTCTCTTTTTATAAGCTACAAAGACAGACAAAGCTGATCTATGTTGATAGAGATCAGGATAGTGGCGACCCCGGGGCCGGCGTAACCAGAAGGGGACACAAGGGGGCTTCTGGGGTGCTGGAAATGTGTTGGTTCTTGACTTGGTTATTATCACACAGATATGTTTAATTTATGAACATTCATCAAGGTGTACGCTGTGAAATTTGCACTTTTTATGTGTATATTATACTTCAATTTTAACAAGTTAATTATACTGTGTAGAGGGAGAACTGGAGCAAGTATATGCACTTTTCATAGAATTTTCTTAAAAATACATGCAAAGGGTTTGCAAGGAGATTATACCTGGAGTCACTAATTCCAATACCCTCAGGGCAGACACAGTGAAAGTGAGAGGTGGACCCCGCCAGGCGGGGAAACACCTGTCTGCAATGGGAAGCCACTGCTCAGCTTGCTTTATATTGAGACTCAAATTGTTGCTCTGTTGGAACATTGGTACAGCCACTTAGCCCTTTCAACTTACCGGTGAAAGCAAGAGAACCCACAATTTGGAATCTCCAACTTTTTAAATGTTGGCAACCAACTTTTTAAAACATTCAAACACTATCCTGCCCAGATGAAATGCACCCGTGAGCCAAATCCTGCCTGTAGACTCTGGTTTATGACAGCAAGCTGAGATAAAGCGGTACAAGGAGTTGGTCTTTAACTCTGCTGTATAGTCAGGATTCTCTAGAGGAACTAGACTAATAGGATAATTGGCTTACGTGATCACAAGGTAAAGTCCCACATTAGGCCGTCTGCGGAGCAAGGAAGCCAGTCTGAGTCCCAAAACCTCAAAGGTAGGGAAGCCAGCAGTGCCGCCTTCAGTCTGCGGCTAAAGGCCTGAGAATCCCTGGCAAACCACTGGTGTAGGTCCAAGAGTCCGAAAGCTGAAGAACTTGGAGTCAGATGCTTGAGGGCAGGCAGCATCCAGCTCGGGTGAAAGACGGAAGCCAGATGACTCAGCAAGTCTGCCCTTTCCATTCTTGCTTTTAGGCTGGCAGCTGGTAAGAATGGTGCCCACCCAGATTTGAGGGTGGGTCTGCCTCTCCCAATCCACTGACTCAAATGTTAATCTCCTGGCCAGGCATGGTGGTTCACACCTGTAATCCCAGCACTTTGGGAGGCCAAGGTGGGTGAATCCCCTGAGCTCAGGAGTTCGAGACAAGCCTGGGAAACAAGGTGAAACTCCGTCTCTACTAAAATACGAAAAAAAAAGTAGCCAGGCGTGGCGGTATGCACCTGTAATCCCAGCTACTCGGGAGGCTGAGGAAGAATTGCTTGAACCTGGGAGGCAGAGGTTACAGTGAGCTGAGATTGCGCCACTGCACTTCAGCCTGGGTAACAGAGCGAGGCTCTGTCTCCAAAAAAAAACACCAACCTAACAAACAAAAATGTTAATCTCCTTTTGCAACACCCTCACAGACACACCCAGGAACAATACTTCAATCCAGTCAAGTTGACGCTCAATATTAACTGTCACAAGTCCACTGCTTGTCAACTTGAACCTTAGACATTTCCCGAAATCATATGTAATCTCCAAATAAAGAATAATAAGGTTGTCTAACATAATACAGCTATCCCTCATACAACTGGAAAGTGCACTAATCCTTAACCTAAACATTTTTACATAAAGTTAGCACTTAAATGCTGATATGAAGTCAAAAAAATCATATGTCACATGATAAAGGAAAAAGAAAGGAAATACAGATTTTCTTAGTACAAGTGTACACAGGCACAAACATATTCTTAACAAAATAAGGAGGAAATATTCACAGTTACAGTCCTTGTTTCTGCAGCTGGTCACGTGGTTGTAGCTGGTATTGATGGCTACCTTCTTCTACTACCCCTTCTGTATTCCCTTTGCCCTCAGCAAGCACCTCAGCAGGTTGTGATTTTTTTCTCTGTTGGAGTGACCCAAACCTTCATTCCTGAAGGATCTGGGCCATTTGTGGTCCTGCCTGGATTGGGCTATTGTAGATTCTCATTGACCTTAATCACAGGGCATGGTAATACTAAGAGACACCCCAATGATCTCCTGTGTTCCATGCCTACTCTTCCTTACCTCCACAGTGGATTCATAGACTGATTTCATCTTGATGGTCCAGGTCCATCACCCCAGCCAACACTGTAACTCCCTTCTTAGCCTATTGACTTAAAGGTAGGAGGAGCCCAAAGTGATCAGGTGGCAATCTTCCAGTTTAATGGAATCATTGCTGTGTCTCCTGGTGGCAGCATTCCTCCCTCTGGAACTAGGACCTCTAGGCCAGCAGAACGTCATGTCACAGGAATATGTATTTTGCAGTAAACATCGTCTAACTCTCAGAAAAGGCCTAATGGCTAAATGCTATCTGTTCACAATATCTCACAGTGAAGTCATTAGCAGGGACAGTGACCCTCCCCTAAGGTAATATGTGATGCTCTGTCTCTGATAGAATTCTCGCTGAGAACCGCGGTGGTGTGGGAGATGTGGCTGCCTCTCCACCCAGATTGGCTTGCCCGGCTGGCACAACCATTCCCTAGCTGCTGCTGACTTTTGGCTGCTGATGGGTCACAGCTCACCCCCTTGTCCAGAGAACTGCACTCAGAACGCCTTGTTCAGAGATGCATACCCCCAACAAGAGAGGGTGTGGCACCTGAAGCCATTGACAGATTGATAGAGGGGTATGTAAGCCCAGACTCTTACCCCAAGGTGGGAAAGCCCCCTCCCCAGGGTTCCCCATGAGATCAGACTGAGGCCAGACTTGGGCTGAACCTACATCTTCACTTAGCGTCAATCCCTGGCCCTATTCTACGTTCTTCAGTCCCTTACAGGTTTTCCCCAAGATCACAACCTCAGTAAATCACTTGCACAAAAGCATCCCCACCTCAGACTCTGCTTCTAGGGAACCCAACCTAAAACAAATGTGGCTTAGGAGGAAGAATTATTGGAAGAACCTTGTCTGAGACTGAGCCTTTACAAGCCAAATGATCCTAGTTAAGTTATTTCACTTCTTTGGGCCCCACTCTTTTTATGGGTTCATTAAACCAACGTATATTGGGCTAATCATGTGGCCTATCGAAAGGATGGTTAAGGAGATGCCGTAAATATAAATGTGGAAGCCCAGTGCAAGCTGTGAAGCTCTAAAATGTGAGGGCTGCTTTGTCTTTGTAGGTGCACTCCCACGTCCCATTACAGAACTCGATACCACCCACACAGAGGTTCATGTTCCTTTTCTCCTCTACTGTAAGCTCCTAGAGGTCAGGGAAGACTGTATTCTCTTCCACCCTAGGAATCATTATATTTCTTTAAATCTAAAATGTCATCAACTGTAAGATATATCATTATTTTGGGTACAAATAATAAAAGGAAGAAAAACCCTGTCAACTAAACTGTGAGACAATGACTTCTTATCACTTAGAATTTTTATTTTGTACTTCTTGAAAGAGCTCTTTTGGATATCTTTTTAAACATTTTTTTCCACCATCTTATTTTGAAAATTTTCAATCATACAAAAAAGTTGAAATTTTACACCCAATGATCTACCACCTTAAGGTTTCAAATTAATTTTGTATATGGTGTGAGGTAGAGAGCAAATTATTTTTTTCTTATTGGTATTGATTGTTCTGGCAACATCCATTGAAAGATTTTTATTTCCCTATTGGATTACTTTGGCCTTTTCAATATACTTATTTATACATATTTTTATGTCTTCCTCTTATGTATATATAAATGATAATATATTTTAAAATGCATATATAATGTATAGATTGTATATGTATCATATTGTCCTCTAAGACATCAAGAGTATCATCTATATTCAGGGTCTCTTAAGATAGTGCTCCATTTTTGCCTCCAGGATTTTTTTTTCCCAATGCTTTGACACCCATTTTGTGAGTCTTAATGTTGATATTTTTTAGATTTTTCTGAGTCAATAGAAGGTTTTTAGTCAATAACCAGGACTCATATTCCTTCTTCAAATGCTTCTTAAATGGTTTGTTGACTGATATAATTTGAGTGTGTCTTCCCAAAAGACATGTGTTGGAAACTTAATCCCTAGTGCAACAGTACTGGTAGGCGGGGCCTAATGTAAGGTGCTTAGTTCATGAGGGCTTTGCTCTCAAGAATGGATTAAAGCCAATTCTAAAAGGGCTTGAGGCTGTGAGTGCCATCCACTCTCTCCTTCTCATCTTCTCTTTGCCCCTCCCCCGGGGGATGATGCAGCAAGAAGGCCCTCACTAGGTGCTGGCCTCTTGATTTTGAACTTCCCAGCCCCTGGAACCATGAAATGATAAACTTTTATTTTATTTTTATTTTATTTTATTTTATTTTTTTGAGACGGAGTTGCGCTCTTGTTGCCCAGGCTGGAGTGCAATGGCGTGATCTCGGCTCACCGCAACCTCCGCCTCCTGGGTTCAGGCAATTCTCCTGCCTCAGCCTCC
>NW_016109522.1:3706-4715 GCF_001604975.1 Cebus imitator | reverse complement strand
CTGCTCTGTCTCCCAGGCTGGAGTGCAGTGGCATGATCTCAGCTCACTGCAACCCTCCACTTCCCAGGTTCAATACATTCTCCTGCCTCAGCCTCCCGAGTAGCTGGGATTACAGGTGCCCACCACCATTCCTGGCTAATTTTTTTTCGCAGTTTTAGTAAAGACAGGATTTCGCCATGTTGGCCAGGCTGTTCTTGAACTCCTGACCTCAGGTAATCCACCAGCCTTAGCCTCCCAAAGTGCTAGGATTATAGGTGTGAGCCACCGCGCCCGGCTGCTCTTTTGTTTTCTGTCTCCGAAATATTCACTCTCCACCCTGCAACCCCTCCACTCCACTACCCCTTTGAATAAAGGTAAACAAGTGAGATAGAAGTAAAGCTGTATGGAATGACAGGGAGATGCTTTCAAGTAAAATAGACCTCATTCTTTTTCTATGCATTACCACCAAACCCAATGTCTATAACTTCTTTGGTGACCATTGATTTATTTATTCAAAACATCTGTTTCACTCCTATTATGTACTAGGCACTGCCTTGGCCATCCATCCCCTACAGCTCTCAGAATAATTTCTACCCATTGCAAGGGCTTCATAAAGGTTTACTGCACAAATGATGCTTCTTTCCTTTGGATAAAAAGTATCTATAAAATTTGTGTCAGATTCAGTTTTATTTTTTGCATTCTATAAAGTTCATCCAAATTAATATCAGAGGTTGCTTTTCTGATAGTAAGAACTGGAATCTTAAAATACAAATAGTATCACTTGCTGGATATTGGAATGAATTATATGCTCAGCATAACATTTAAGGCCCTGAAGCACTTTATCTTCCCCTCCTGGTCCTTCTTATAGATTCAAAATTCAAAATTACAACCAAGCTGTTTCCAGAAGACCTCTGCCTTTTGTTCTGGAAAGCCTCGGCCTGGAAAACATTCCCTGCCCCTCCACATGGCATATGTCACTCACCCTTTAAGGCCCACCCAAAGTTCCTCCTTCCTTTTTTTTTTTTTTTTT
>NW_016109522.1:0-1499 GCF_001604975.1 Cebus imitator | reverse complement strand
AGTCCTTAATGTAAGGGAAGAAGTGGCTGTTACTCTGCTGTTTACAAGCTCTGCACTCTTTAAGTAATTAATTAAATTCTTGGAACTTTGGTTTCCAAGCCATAATTTTTTCCTTGCAAAACTGTTGCCATAACCAGGGATAATACATGTAAAGCATTTACTACTATAACTATCTCTTATCTCCACCCTTGCTACCTTCCACCAAGTACCCAGCACAGCCCTTTACACAAATTAGGTACTCTGTAAATGTTTGGGAAATAAATGACCCTGCAGTTTTGTACCAAATGCTACTACGAAAGACAGAAAAGTCAGATGTAGCTCTAGCTTAACGAAAAGATGTGAGGGAGGTATTAAAAAGGCAGTATTTTAGAGCTAGAAGAGTATTTGGAACTAGACATACTGATGTGGGAGTCAGCAACATAGAGGTGATAAAGACAAGGGAATGGATGATATCCCCAAGGGAAAATCAAGAGAAAAGATAATTGGACTAAAAACAGAATATTGAGTAATTAGAGACAGAGAGAAGAAAAGAAGCCTGCTACAAAGGCTGAGAAAGAGTGGTCAAAGAAGAAGATTCTAACCCAGTGTTTCTCAACCTTGGTGCCACTGACATTTGAGGCCAAATCAATCTTTGTAGTGGTGGCTAGAGTTTACCATTTAGCGATGTCTTAAGCCAATCCTCTGCCAACTATATGCCAGTACTACTCCCCACTCCCCGAGTTGTGATAACCAAAAAAATTTCCAAACATTACCGGATGTCCCCTTGGGTACAAAATTGTCCCCAGTTGAGAACCATTGGTCTATTCTTCCATCAAATTTGCTTCTTTCCTAGGTTTTTTTCTTTCATCTCAGTAAGTGCCTTTCACTCAGATATACAAATCAAAACTTGGAGTTTTTATTTTTAGAAACTGAAGAATATTTTATTATTTATTAAAGCAAATAAAGTAACATTTTCACAATATTTTTACATGGGTGTCTAAATCTTCAAGACTAAAGACATTAAGAGTTGCAATTAAGTTGTTCTATAGCTATAGTTTTAGTAAATTAAGAGAAATGTGTGCCTAGTTAGTAAAATGACAGGAATTAAAATTTTATCAACTTCAGCTAGGTTTAATTTATGGTAAACATTTGACTTGAGGTGAAAACAATCCCAACTTAGAGCTGCTTCTATCAACATGGACTATTTATACCACAATTAGATGTATTTACTTATCTGTGTTTGTTCGTATGCTTTGCGGTAAAGCATACATAATATAAACTTTTGCATCTTAGCATTTTTTAAGTGTACAGTTCAATAATGTAAAGTATATTCTCATTGTTGTACAACCAGTCTCCAGAACTTTTCCATACCTATCAAACAACTCTCCATTTTACCCTCCTTTCCACTGCTGGAAACAACCATTATACTTGCAATTGGACTTTTGTTCATTTTTGTTATATTAAAAAGGAGAGCTAAAGCCTTTATTATTCCAGGTTTCAGAATAGTTTTTTTTTTTTTT
>NW_016109521.1:3653-4716 GCF_001604975.1 Cebus imitator | reverse complement strand
ACCAGATAAAACATTGACCATCCACTCCCTCTTTTTATCTTTAGCAGGTATGAAAGCAGGCTGTTTTGTCTATTTGAAGTAAAAACTAATTGGGCTTCAGTGAATAACCCATCTCTATTTCAAATTATATATACCATTTATTTGATTATTGTAGTATGCATAGGTTTAAAATTTACCCTTGTAAAGTAGAGAAGGATCTTTGTCCAATCTTATTTTGCATCCCTTCCTCCTTTTTGTAACTGCAAAGAAATTAGATTACTGAAAGACATACATATATTTCTTTCAATAGCTTAGTAGTATCAGTAATCCCACCACCTTGATAAAACCATTTTTACTTTTTTTTTTTTTTTTTTAAATGAGAGTCTCACACTGTCACCCAGGCTGGAGTGCAATGGCGCAATCTCAGCTCACTGCAACCTCCACCTCCCAGGTTCATGCGATTCTCTTGCCACTGCCTCCTGAGTAGCTGGGATTACAGGCACACACCACCAGACCTGGCTAATTTTTTTTTATTTTTAGTTGAGACAGGGTTTCACCATGTTGGCCAGACTGGTCTACAACTCCTGATCTTGTGATCTGCCCACCTTAGCCTCCCAAAGTGCAGAGATTACAGGCATGAGCCACTGTGCCCGGCTCCATTTTTACTTTTAAGCAAATTATCTTCCTTCCACATATATTTATATTGCAGTTCTCAATAAGTATAATCAGCTTTTTAATGTTGCATTTTTGCTATGCCATAATTTATGTCCTTTCCAAAATATTGGACATTTAAGTGTTTTTTTCCTGTTATAACGATGTAATGAACATTTTCCTGCATGGTATTTTTTTTCTTTTATCTGTTTCCTTAAATACCAAGAAATACATTGACTAATCCAAAGGATTTGAATGTGATTTAGTAGTTGTCCCTTCATGTGACCATAATGCTTTTCACAACACTATTAACTGCATTTTATAGATAGTGCTAGATTAGCAAAGCTAAATTGAAACCACCTTTTGGATTGGGGTGTGGTTTTCAGGACTTAGTTAGAGGAATATTAGAAATAATTTAGAAATGTCATTAAAC
>NW_016109521.1:0-1281 GCF_001604975.1 Cebus imitator | reverse complement strand
AAAAAAAAAAAAAAAAATTTAAATATTAGGCATGGTGGCATGTGCCTATAGTCCTAGTAACATGAGAAGCTGAGGCAGGAGGGAGGATTGCATGAGCACAGAGGTTGAGGCTGCAGTGAGCCATGATTATGCCACTGCACTCCAGCTGGGTGACAGGAGACCCTCTCAAAAAAATCAAACCAAATTTGTTAGTAAGCAATATAACGTGAAGTGGAAATAAATCATAAAATGAGATACAGAAGCCCTATACAGAATTTATTTCTGCTGCTAATACTGTTCCAGAATAATAAATTCAGATGTGACTCACTTATTCTTATGTAAACCCACTAGAAGTTGACTGGTTTTTTTTTTGTTTTTTTTTTTTTGAGATGGAGTCTTGCTCTGTTGCCAGGCTGATATGCAGTGGCACAACCTCAGACTCCCTGGTTCACACAATTCTTCTGCCTCAGCCTCCAGAGTGGCTGGGATTACAGGCGCGTGCCACCATGCCCACCTAATTTTTGTATTTTTAGTAGAGACAGAGTTTCACCATATTGGCCAGGATGGTCTCCATCTCCTGACCTCAATATCCGCCCTGCTCAGCCTCCCAAAGTGCGAGGATTACAGACATGAGCCACTGCACCTGGACAGAATGGACTGTTTTTAATCCATGTCATGCTAATTTAAGTACTTGCTAACTGGGCTGTACACAGTGGCTCACGCCTGTAATCCCAGCACTGTGGAAGGCTGAGGTGAGCAGATCACCTGAGGTTAGGAGTTCTAGACCAGCCTGGCCAACATGGTGAAACCCCATCTCTACTAAAAACACAAAAATTAGCCAGGCGTGGTGGGCACCTGTAGTTGCAGCTACTTGGGAGGCTGAGGCAGGACAATTGCTTGAATGCGGGAAGTTGAGGTTGCAGTGAGCTGAGATTGCACCACTGCACTCCAGTCTGGGTGACAGAGCGAGACTGCTTCTCAGTCAATCAATACATACATAATATACATACATCCATACTAATTTATTTTTACTTGTTAGAGTAAAAGTTGGATTGTATGTATGCTTTGTTTTCTTAGGGTTATATTTTAGTGGGTACTAGACCAGTAGCTTTCTTGCTATCTTCTAAGCCTGTTGCTATTAAATGTTGATATCTTTGCATCACATCCCATTGACTCAATGACATTTGAGATTAAAGAGTGAACTTCCATACCACATTTTTAAAGAATACAACATCTGATGATCTGAATTGATTATTAATGAGATAATATTTTTCTTTTCTTTACTTTTCTTTTTTTTTTTTT
>NW_016109520.1:2699-4718 GCF_001604975.1 Cebus imitator | reverse complement strand
TTTTTTGAGACAGTTTCACTTTTGGTGCCCAGGCTGGAGTGCAATGGCATGATCTCGGCTCACCAAAACTGCCGCCTTCCAGCTTCAAGCAATTCTCCTGCCTCAGCCTCTTGAGTAGCTGGGATTACAGGCATGTGCCACCACGACCAGCTGATTTTGTATTTTTAGTAAAGATGGGGTTTCTCCATGTTGGTCAGGCTGATCTCAAACTCCCGACCTCAGGCGATTCGCCTGCCTTGGCCTCCCAAAGTGCTGGGATTACAGATGTGAGCCACCATGCCTGGCCAGTCTTGACCATTTTAAAGTATACAGTTGAATGGCATTAAGACAGTTCACATTGTTGTGCAATCGTCACCACCATTCATCTCTGGAACCCTTATCTTGCAAAACTGAAACCCCATGCCCATTAAACACCTTTCTATTCTCTTCTCCCTCCAGTTCCTGGAAACAACCATGCTACTTTATGTCTCCATGAATTTGACAACAGTATGTACCTCATGTAAGTAGAATCATACAGTTTTTGAGTTTTTGTGACTGGCTTATTTAATTTAACACACTGTTCTTGAAAGTTCATGCATATTGTAACAAGTGTCAGAACTTCCTTCTGTTTAAAAACTGAAGAATATTCCATTATATGTATAGACCACATTTTCTTTGTCCATTCATCCATCGAGGGACAATTGGGTTTTGGCTTTTGTGACTAATGTTGCTATAAAAATGATTGTGCAGATATCTCTTTCAGACCCTGCTTTCAGTTCTTTTGGGTATACACTCAGAAGTGGAATTGCGGAATCACATGGTAATTCTATTCATAATTTTTTGAGGAGCTGCCATACTGTTTTCTATAGTGGCTGTACTGTTTTATATTCCCACCAACAGTGCGCAAGGTCTCCAATTTCTCCAAATCCTCACCCACACTTTTTATATTTTTCTGTCAGATGCCTTTTTTGCTAATTTATTCATTCTCAGTTGTCTTTCAGATAGTGAAAATTACTGGCTTTCAGATCTCTGGATTGGTGGGGGTATTTCCAGCATGAATCAATAAGTTAAGCAGATATGTTTCACTTCGGATAGTAGCTGGATAATACAAATTGTATATATGTATATATTTTGAGATGGAGTCTCGCTCTGTCACCCAGGCTGGAGTGCAGTGGCCCAATCTAGGCTCGTTGCAATACTCGCCTCCCAGTTTAAGCAATTCTCCTGCCTCAGAGGCTCCCTCAGAGGGATTATAGGGACCCGCCGTCATGCCCAGCTAATTTTTGTTTGTTTTGTAGAGACAGGGTTTCACCATGCTGGCCTTGAGCTCCTGGCCTCAGATGATCCGCCTGCCTCGGCCTCCCAAAGTGCTGGGATTCCAGGCGCGAGACACCATGTCCAGCCAAAAATCATATTTTAAATGTAAAAAATAGCTATTTAAAAGAAACCTATAATGGATTCCTTTAAAATATCTTTTCAAAATTGACTTATTACAAAATAATAGGTGTTCATTGTAGAAAATTCGGAAATTGTAGAAAAGTAAATAAGAGTCATCAATAATGCTACTGTCCAGAGATCATTTTAATGAACATGTTGGTGCATCCCCTCCATTCCATATATGCATATATACACATATATTCACACATACATATGTATCTATGTATCCACACACTGTGGTTTCTAAAAATTGTCATCATTCCATTCTTACAGTTTAGTAACCTGGTTTTCTCATTTCATAATTTGTTAAGAGCATTTTCCCATGTCATCATATCTTTACATAATCTTCCGATACATAATATCTAGTAGCTTTGTAGTAAGAATCCATAAAAATATAATCACTCATTATCTCTTTGGGAGGTTTTCATGTACTTGATTTTCTTGGGGATACTACAGAGTTTAAAAAAAATTAAGACAGATGCTGCTGCTATAATGGCTCCTGCTAAATTGACCAGGCTGAAATGGGAGGATCACTTGGGGCCAAGAATATGAGACCAGCTTAGGCAGTATTATAAGACCACCTGGCTCAAAAAAAAAAAAAAA
>NW_016109520.1:0-1044 GCF_001604975.1 Cebus imitator | reverse complement strand
CAAAGTGCTAGGATTACAGGCATGAGCCACCGCACCTGGCCAGATTATAGTTTTCTAAGTATTAGCTTTCTTCTTCCTTTTGTCTTCCCTCAGACCATAAAAGAAGAAAAAACCCCACAATATATAGACATATATAAAGGCATAAACTTATAGGAAAGTGTGAGAATGTGCTGTTGCTGCTGCATTGTAGATTCAGACTACAAATAGTGACAAATCATAATTCTTCATGATCACATCTGCTAGCAAAGTTAACTGAAGAGAGTCCCGGTATTTTCATCTTATACTTCATCGGGAATAAGATGAAGCCCCTTGGGCCGGGCGCAGTGGCTTATGTTTGTAATCCCAGCACTTTGGGAGGATGAGGCAGGTAGATCACGAGGTCAAGAGTTTGAGACCAGCTTGGCCAACATGGTGAAACCCCATCTCTACTAAGAATACAAAAATTAGCTGGGCATGGTGGCACATGCCTGTAATCCCAGCTACTTGGGAGGCTGAGGCAGGAGAATCGCTTGGACCTGGGAGGTGCAGGTTGCAGTGAGCTGAAATTTTGACACTGCACCCCAGCCTGGTGACAGAGTGAACTCCATCTCAAAAGAAAAAAAAAGATGCAGTCCCTCAAAGTGTCACTGATAATTCAGCATTATCTAATTAGCACATTTGATCCATCATCCAGTTTTGTGATACATTCAAATATACTATTTTACTGGATTTCATAATATAAACATAGAATTTAAAATATATTAGAAACAAAATAAATCAAATATATTAGAAGTGGAAAGAGGCTGGGTATAGTGGCTCACACTTATAATCCCAGCGCTTTGAATGTCTGGAGCAGGAAGATCACGTGAGGCTGAGTTCAAGTCCAGGGTGGGCAACAAAGCAGAGACCCTGTCTCTACTAAATAAATAAATAAGCATCTGGACATGGTGGTGCATACTTGTAGTCCCAGCTGAGGCTGAGGGGGGAGGATCACTTGAGCCAGGAGATGGAGTCTGCACAGCTATGATCGAAGCCTGGGTGACAGAGCAAGATCCTATCTCAAAA
>NW_016109519.1:2859-4726 GCF_001604975.1 Cebus imitator | reverse complement strand
CTCTGGAGGCTGAGGCAGGAGAATCACTTGAACCCAGGAGGAGGAGGTTGCAGTAAGCTGAGATCACATCACTGCACTCCAGCCTGGGTGACAGAGTGAGACCCTGTCTCAAAGAAAAAAGTAAATTGAAATAAACTGACTCAAGAAGAAACAGAAAATCTAAACAGCCCTATAACAAAGAACCAGCAGTCAAAAAACTTCCAACAAAAGAAAAGTCCAGCAACTTTCACTACAGCTATTGTACTTTTTAGCTTCCAAAGAAAAAAGTCAATTTCAATAAAGACATTGAATCTGCCAGGTATGGTGGCTCACACCTGTAATCCCAGCACTCTGGGAGGCTGAGGCAGGCAAACCACCTAAGGTCAGGAGTTCAAGACCAGCCTAGCCAACATGGAGAAACTCCATCTCTACTAAAAATACAAAAAATTAGCCAGCCATGGTGGCACACACCTGTAATCATCGCTACTCGAGAGGCTGAGGCAAGAGAATCACTTGAACCCGGGAGGGGGAGGTTGCGGTGAGCCGAGACTGTGCCATTGCCCTCCAGCAGCCTGGGCAACAACAGCAAAACTCCGTCTCAAAAAAAAAAAAAAAAAAAAGAAATTGAATTAGTTGTCAATATACTTCCCACAAAAAAAGTCCATATATATCTATGATTGTATATATCACTTCACTATTGAAGTCTATCAAACATTTTAAGAAGAATTAACACCAATCCCTTCTTACCTCTTCCCACAATATAGAAAATACTGTCTAACTCATTCTATGAGGTATTATGCTGACATCAAAGCTATACAAAGACATGCCAAGAAAACTACAGACCAATATCCCTTACGAATACAGATGCAAATATCCTTAACAAAATAGTAGCAAATTGAATCTGCAATGTTATTACATAATAAGGTCTTAAAATTTTGACTATTAAAAAGATAAGGTCAGGCGGTGGCTCATACCTATAATCCCGGTGCTTTGGGAGGCTGAGGCCCAGAAGTTTGAGACCAGCTTGGGCAACAGAGTGAAATCTCATCTCTACAAAAATAACAATAATTAAAAAAAGATGGCCGGGATCGGTGGCTCACAACCGTAATCCCAACACTTTGGGAGGCTGGGTAGAAGGATCACCTGTGGTCAGGAGTTCCAGATCAGCCTGGCCAACATGTGAAACCCCGTCTCTATTAAATATACAAAAAAAATTAGTCAGCTGTGGCGGTGCACGCCTATAATCCCAGCTACACCCGAGGCTGAGGCAGGAGAATCACTTGAACCTGGGAGGCGGAGGTTGCAGTGAGCTGAGACTGTGCCACTTAACTATAGCCCAGGCAAAAGACGGAAACTCCATCTCAATAATAATAATAATAATAATAATAATAATAAGAAGAAGAAGAAGAAGAAGAAGGAGCAGCAGCAGCAGCAGCAGCAGCAGCCAGGTGCAGTGGCTCACGCCTGTAATCCCCACAATTTGGGAGGCCCAGGTGGGTGGATCATCTGAGGTCAAGAGTTAGGCATCAGCCTGACCAACATGGTGAAACCCTGTCTCTACTAAAATACAAAAATCAGCCAAATGTGGTGGCAGGTGCCTGTGATCTCAGCTACTTGGGAGACTGAGGCAGGAGAATCACTTGAATATGAGAGGCAGAGGTTGTCAATGAGCTGAGACTGGGCCACTGCACTCCAGCCTGGGCAGAGTTTGAGACAGAGTCTTACTCTGCTGCCCAGGTTGGAGTGCAATGGCATGATCTTGGCTCACTGCAACCTCCTCCTCCCAGGTTCAAGCGATTCTCCTGCCTCATCAGCCTCCCTTGTAGCTGGGATTACAGGTGTGCACCATTTCCAGCTAATTTTTTTTTTTTTTTAATTTTTAGTAGAG
>NW_016109519.1:0-1008 GCF_001604975.1 Cebus imitator | reverse complement strand
TGCAGAGCTGGTCAAGCTGATCCCAAAATTCTTACGAAATTGCAAAGGATCTGGAAAGACAATCTTGAAAGAGGAGCAAATGGTAAAAAACTACTACTTCCTGAGTTTAAAACTTTTTACAAAGCTACAATAATTAAAGCAGTGTGGGACTGGCATAAGACAATATACACCAATGGAAAAGAAGAGAGAGCTCAGAAATAAACCCTTATATATATTGTCAAATGATTTTGGATAAAAGTGTCAAGACCATTCAGTGGAAAAAAGGCAGTTTTTTCAACAAATGATGCTGGGAAAACTGGGAATCCATATGCAAAAGGATGAAGTGGACCCTTGCCTAATACCATACGCAAAAATCAACTCAAAATGGATCAAACACCTAAATTTAACAGTTAAACCTACAAAAGGCTTAGAAGAAAACATAGTTGAAAATCCTCGTAGCTTTGGATGAGACGATGGTTTCTTAAATCTCACAACAAAAACACAGGCAATAAAGAAACAATAAATTGAACTGCATCAAAATTAAAAATGTGCATCAAAGGACAGACACTATATCGAGTGAAAAGACAACTCAAAGAATGGGAGCAAATATCTGCAAATTATGTACTTCATAAGGGATGAATACCCAGAATATATAAAGAAATCCTACAACTCAGCAACTAAAAATCCAAATTAAAAATGGGCAGCCGGGAGTATGCCGTTAATCCCAGCACTTTGTGAGGCCCAGGCGGGTGGATCACGAGGTCAGGAGATCAAGACCAGCCTAGCTAACACAGTGAAACTCCGTCTCTACTAAAAATACGAAAAATTAGCTACGTAAGCACATTCATCTACATCTTTTTAGAAACAAAAAGAAAAAAAGTAAAAATACAAAAAATTAGCTGGGCGTGGTGGCGTGCGCCTGTAGTCCCAGCTACTCTGGAGGCTGAGGCAGGAGAATCACTTGAACCCAGGAGGAGGAGGTTGCAGTAAGCTGAGATCACATCACTGCACTCCAGCCTGGGTGACAGA
>NW_016109518.1:3483-4727 GCF_001604975.1 Cebus imitator | reverse complement strand
AAGAGAAGAGAAGAAAAGAAAAGAAAAGAAAAGAAAAGAAAAGAAAAGAAAAGAAAAGAAAAGAAAAGAAAAAGTAAAAGTGAAAGAAACACCTAAAGCTACTGAAGCCCAAGGGGCAGGTGCTCATGGGATCACACTCCTTGCAGGTCCAGAAGAGAGAACATGCTCACCCTATTCTCTAAGCAATAAACAACCACAGTGAGAAATTACACAGAACAAACATGCCCCTCAGCTTTCCAAAAGGACAAAAGACTAACATGGACAAATGGATTCTGCCACTGAAAATTCCACCTGAGTTGTGAGTTCTCAGAGAAAAGAAAGCCATCTACTAGGAGTCCACACTGGTTCAATGTCATACTAAACTCTCCCAATGGGGGTGCAAGACTGATCAACTGGGGTGATGCCTTTCAGCCACGAGATACTATATTTTCACAAGATGATTGACAGTGTCTTGTGATGACAAAACAAACACAATATAGAAGTGCTGTCATCGCACCTAGACCATAGTAACCCCAAGAATGTCATAAAAGGATTTATGACTCGGATTGGGTACCTGTCTCATAGCAGACCATACAAGTCTTGGTCCAGTTCCTTATGGCATATTAACATCATTACATCTAGCATCCCTATAAATATTCCAACCATGCTGAGATCAATGCTTAATGTGAAGATTAAAAAATCAAAAAACATCAGCTAAACACTGTTTATTAAGGATGGATGCAAATTTGCAGCAAAGTTTAAGAAAAAGGGAGTCCTTTTAAACAAAAAGCATAAACCTTTCAAGTGGCAGATGGGTAATCGGACAATGATTATACAGTGAACATAAAGTGTTAAAGATGACTTTGGGGCTGTATAGAATAACGATGGATTTATGGAGACAATTAGATCATTGTTTCTGCTTTATAGTGAATCTAGTGGTCTGAATTTTAGCTCCAGGTAAGAGCTTAGACTGAAGTCTATACCAGTTTGGGGTGGGGCGGTGGGGAGTGGGCTGTTTTGGGACAAGGACATGCCTACAAACTCTAATAAGCACACTGGGTATATTTATGTGGCCCTTTATCTTTTGGTTTATCATATGCAATCTCTTTTCTTTTTTGAGACGGAGTCTCACTCTGTTGCCCAGGCTGGAGTGCAGTGCTATAATATCAGCTCACTGCAACCTCTGCCTCCTGTGTTCAAGCAATTCTCCTGCCTCAGCCTCCCAAGTAGCTGGGACTACAGGCGCCTGCCACCACGCCCGGCTT
>NW_016109518.1:0-1183 GCF_001604975.1 Cebus imitator | reverse complement strand
GGGGGGGGGGGCAATCGGGCTCATACCCCGGCTCTGGCGCGCGCGTCTGCTAGGAACACCTGCGGAGCCTGGGCGCCGGGACCGGCGTGGGCGTGTGGTCCCGGCGGTTCGGCGCGCCTCGCAGAGTTTAAATGGCTCCTGCTCAGAATCCCCTTCCCCTCCCCCTCCCTCCTCCGGGCAGGGGCCTGGCCGGGTCCTCTGGCACTCCCGGGCCTGCCAGTGGCGGCTTGCACCTGCGGGGCTGCCCGGAGGCCACGAGAGGAACGTGTCCCCAAGCCATTCCCACCTGTGTTTGCCTCTCTTAGGTCCCTGGTTCCGCACCCCTTGGACCTGTGCCTCTGATAGCTACGAAACCCAGACTAGCAGCTGTTGCCAGCGCTTCTCGATTCCCTTCAGCCCATCAATGTTTACTGACTTTTGGCTTCCAGTCCGAGATCCACTGCGCACTGGATACCTGCGCAAACTTAGGCAAACCTGAAAGCCTACTTCCTAAGAGCAGGACCCGAGTTCTAATAATGAGAAAGAAATTCCAGCTGTATCTCATCAGGAATGTTGTGTATGTGTGGTTTGCTTTAGAACATTGAATTTTCTTGTCTCAAAACAAAATCCATCTGGAAGCTTACCAGTCGAACCTGTATGAACTTGTAAAAGCAAACACATAAACAACAGTCCAGTCGCTCTGTGTTCTCGTTAAAAGTGTATAGTGGTCAGTTTCTCTGGGAAGGGTTGAGTCGGACCTTTCGTGTGGACGAAGTTCATTTTAAAATGTAAAGATTCTTGGCGACTAGAAGCGTTTGAAGGTGATTTACTGGTTTTCTCTGTCTTCCTGCCTCTCCACAGCAGGAAGAAATTAAGTGATTCCTAACCCGCCCCACTGGTAATCAGTTTGGGAAGTGGGATGGCTTTGTTGTTCAAATAGCAAATGAGACACCCACGTCTTCCATTCCGTATTTTCTCTCGCTTTTATGATTACAAAACTTTGTGGAGGGATTTGGAGAAGGGCTTGTTTAGCTGCGCACTAAATTTTGGTTGAACTCAGGAAAGAGGTTGCCATTGTTATAAATTTAATGTGTAATATTTTCTCACATTGGCTCTTTGGAAAGATGATGGACAGTCATAAAGTGAGTACACTCTCCCCAGTCAGAGCGCTCTTCTTTTTTTCTTTCTTTCTTTTTTTTTTTTT
>NW_016109517.1:3068-4728 GCF_001604975.1 Cebus imitator | reverse complement strand
ATGGTCTTGATCTCTTGACCTCGTGATCCACCCGCCTCAGCCTCCCAAAGTGCTGGGATTACAGGCGTGAGCCGCCGCGCCCGGCCTTCATACATTTCTTTAAAGCAAGATACCCTCAATAGACTGAGCAACTAAGAGCAAGTGTGATGTGCTTGGCACAGAGGAGGCTCGGTAAATTGACATTAAGTACTTTTCAGTCATACTCAAACTTGGTTTCAGAAACATTTGCCACCACTGATCCCACCTGCGTATCCTTAAGGGTTCTTTTTACCTGGCCCACTCTTTAAAAACTGATGTTCTGCCCCAGAAATCTATATCCACAAAAATTAACTCTGAATGTGTCACTGACTTAAATGTAAAAACTAAAACTAATATAAGCCTAGAAAAAAAACAGAATATGTTTTCTATCTTGGAATAAGCAAAGATTTCTTAGACAAAAAGCATCCCAAGCCGGGTGGCTCACGCCTATAACTCTAGCACTTTGAGAGGCAGAGGATGGAGGATTGCTTGAGCCCAGAAGTTCCAGGCCAGCCTGGCCAACATAGTGAGACTCCATCTCAATTTTTATATATATGCATAAAGCAAAAAGGATTAATAGGGCTTTTTTTAAAAAATAAAATTTTTGCTCTTTGAAGGTCACAGTTGAGAAAATAAAAAGCCAAGCCACAGAATAAAATATTCAAAATAACATATATCTGACAAATTTTGGATCCAGAATATATGAGGACGCCTTACAACTCAGTTATAAAAATACAACCCAACTAAAAACCAGGCAATAAATTTGAATAGAACAAAAGAAGATATACAAATGACCAAAAGCACAGGAGCATCATTAGCATCACAGAAATGCACATTAAAACAATACAAAAAGAGACCATTACACACCTGCTAGAATGGCCAAAATCAGATTGAGAATGCCAAGAGCTGTTTGGAACAATTGGAACTCTTAGTAATGGGAGCATAAAATGTTACAATCTCTTAGCAAAACTTAGGTTTTTTGTTTTTGTTTTGAGACAGAGTCTCGCTCTGTTGCCCAGGCTGGAGTGCAGTGGTGCGATCTCGGCTCACTGCAACCTCTGCCTCCCAGGTTCAAGCAATTATCTGCCTTAGCTTCCCGAGTAGCTGGGATTACAGGTGCCTGCCACCACATTCAGCTAATTTTTGTATTTTTAATAGAGACAGGGTTTCACCATCTTGGCCAGGCTGGTCTTGAACTCCTGACTTCATGATCCACCCACTTTGGCCTCCCAAAGTGGTGGGATTACTGGCGTGAGCCAACGCGCCCAGCTGCAAAATTTAGTTTTTAAAAAGTTGAGCATATGCCTACCATACAACCCAGGCATTCCATTTCTAGTTATCCATGAGAAATGAAAACCTATGTCCACCCACAGCCATGTACATGAATGTTCATAGAGTTTTATTCTTAATAGGAAAAAATGGAAGCCACCCATTATCCATCGAGTAAATGGCTAAACAAAACGTGGGTTACCACTTGACAATAAACAGGTATGGATACATATAACCACACACTCTCAAAATAGATTATGCGCCGGGCGCGGTGGCTCAAGCCTGTAATCCCAGCACTTTGGGAGGCCGAGGCGGGTGGATCACAAGGTCAAGAGATCGAGACCATCCTGGTCAACATGGTGAAACCCCGTCT
>NW_016109517.1:0-1048 GCF_001604975.1 Cebus imitator | reverse complement strand
TACTCCTGACCTCAGTTAATCCATTCACCTCAGCCTCCCAAAGTGCTGAGATTACAGGTGTGAGCCACCGCACCCAGCAAATGTTCAACATTGTAAGACAGGAAACTGCTAGAATGTAGGGCAGAGACAAAAAGAAATACTATAACCTGTATTCAAATACAAACTCAAAAGATAGAGTGTCGGAATGAATCCAGCTGGTCCAATATCCAATTAATAGGAGCTTTCAGCTTCATTTTCCTACATAGCACTCATTACCTTCTAATGTATCACTTACTTTTTTTTTTTTTTTTGAGACAGAGTCTCACTCTGTCACCCAGGCTGGAGTGCAGTGGCACTATCTCAATGAAACCTCCACCTCCTAAGTTCAAGCAATTCTCCCTGCCTCAGCTTCCCAAGTAGCTGGGATTAGAGGCGTGTGCCACCACACCCGGCTAATTTTTGTATTTTTAATAGAGACAGGGTTTCATCATTTTGGCCAGGCTGGTCTCAAACTCCTGACCTCAGGTGATCTGCCCACCTTGGCCTCCCAAAGTGCTGGGATTACAGGCATGAGCCACCGTGCCAGCAGTATCATTTACTTCTAACACTGTTATAGGTGGACTTCCCTAACTAATGCATAAACTCTATGAAAACAGTAGTTTTTGTTTCATTGGCAATATTCTCAATGCCTAGAAGACTACTCCATAGACAAGTACTGGATACTTCTTTGTTGAATTAATGAAATAATGGCTCCAAAGTTCTGAGATTATCTTGGGCATATACCTTTAAACCCAATGGGTTAGTCTGTTTTTGCATCTCTATAACAGAACACCTGAGATTGGGCAATTTACTTTTTATTTTTTGGGAATTTATTTTAAAAAGAGGTTTATGGTTTACGTTTATGGCTCACGGTTCTGTAGGCTGTATAGGAAGCAAAGTGCCAGCATCTGCTGCTAGTGAAGGCCTCAGGAAGTTTACAGTCATGGCAGAAGGTAAAGAGGTAGCCGATGTATCACAATGCAAAACGAGAGGAGGAGGTGAAGGAGGTTAACACTTTTTTTTTTTTTTT
>NW_016109516.1:2379-4728 GCF_001604975.1 Cebus imitator | reverse complement strand
AATGTTTAGCTTTACAAGCTAAAGCCAAATTACTTCCCAAAGTGCTGAGACAAATTTACCTTTCCACCAATATGATGGAAGATCTTTTTTTTTTCTTTTTTAAATTTTAAAGACAGGGTCTCACTCTGTCAACCAGGCAGATCTCAAACTCGTGGGCTCAAGTGATCTTCCTGAAGTGCTGGATAGTGTAAGCCACTGTACCCAGCTTCTCAACTAGTTCTGTTATGCAATTTGATTAGATTAAATGTCAGAATTTACATCTTTAAGACTATGTAAATATTATTCCCTGTTAGCCTTAGAGTATAAGATGATTTCATTTCCTTTCTTAGAGAACCACGTTTTCCCTGGAGTTAAAATTGTTTCTCTTTTTTCTCGTTTTTCAAGGTCAACACCATTAATTTATTCTCAAATTGTGTGCCAGAAGTATAAATCTTGTCTCACTGTGTTCAAACTTCAGATATTCTATTGTTTGCATTTTTTTCTTGGTGACCTCTGCTTCAACCTGGACAGGCTGCTCTCCAGGCCTGCTGATTATTTCTTCAACATAATCCTAATGATGACCTTTGCTGGTCTCCTGTATTGAATGCCTTGCTTCTTAGATACTCTTTCCAATGTATTCCCTCCTTTGGGAGATTACAAAATCAAGCAATAGCTTTCTCAGAAAGAGTAACAGGAGGTATGCTTTCTGAGACTCCTCCTGTTTCAAAAATGTTCTCCCTTCACACTTGGCTCATAACATCAGTAGATATAAAATTCTTGGTTGGAAGCAATTTTCTCTGAGTATTCAGGGAGCTATCTGCTGCTTTATAGATTCCAAAGCTGCTCTTGAGATTCCAATATCATTCTGATCCCCAGCCCATTCTGAAAGCTTTTAGGGTTTTCCCTTAGTTGACATAATTACAACATTGTGATAGTAGGCTTTGGGTGGGTCTTTTCTCATATACTGAGCCAATGTAAAAATTTGGGAAATGATCTGGATAGTAGTTCTCCAAGTGTGGTCTAAGGACCCCTGGGGTTCCTGAAATGAGACCCCTTTAGGAGGTCCACAAAGTTGGACCTCATACAAACACTGAAACATTATTAAATTTTTAAACTTTCATTCTCTCATGAGAGTACAGTGAACTTTTCCAGGGTCTACATGACAAGTGATATCACAACAGATGGAAAGCTGAAGCAGATATGAGAATTCAGCTGTCTTCCAGTAAGTCAGGCAGTAAAAAGATCTGTAAAAACGCAAAACAGTTCCAAAACAAACAAAAATTAGTGGAAAAAGTGGCAAAATTATTTTTCTAAAAATATGTGGGCTTGTTTCTTCTTTAGTATTAGTAAACAGATAACAAGTTCTCAGTTTTCATTTCTAATGTGGCAAACAAAACATAATAAAACACAAACAAAAAAGCTTTTTGGGTCTTTAGTATTTTTAAGCATGTAAGAGATCCTGGACCAAAACACTTGAGAATCTCTGCTCCTGTCCGGGTGTGGTGGCTCATGCCTATAATCCCAGCACTCTGGGAGGCCAAGGAGGGCAGACTGCCTGAGGTCAGGAGTTTGAGACCAGCCTGGCTAACATGCAGAAACCCCCACCTCTACTAAAAATACAAAAAAATTAGCCGGGCATTGTGGCAGTCACCTGTAGTCCCAGCTACTTGGGAGGCTGAGATAAGGGAACTGCTTAAACCTGGGAGTCGGAGGTTGCAGTGAGCCAAGGCTGCACCATTGCACTCCAGCCTGGGCGACAGAGCGGGACTCCGTCTCAAAAAAAGAAAAAATCACACTAACAAAATTGTAATAGAGATAGTGCTTTAAAGGAGAGATATGCTGGGGAGGGAAGTATCTTTCCTCAAATGCAAATCCACATTATTTTTTTACTGGCAGTATCATTTTTTAAATAAAAGTATAATACTTCATTGTGTGACTGTACCATAATTAATTCAATGACTCTCACACTGTTGGATTAAATTCTATATATGGAATTGATGGGCCAAAGAACATTCTCAGTGTAAACGTTAACACATTTCCAAATTGCACTCCACATAAGTTATATTAATATATACTTTACTATGTTAAGTGTTTATTTTAATGAGCCATGTTATATATTTAATAAAAGTACAGTAGTTCACAGGAATTATGATAAAAACAAGCAGTTTCTTGTTTTCTGCTTCTCATTCTCAATGGGCACTGCCCAGAAGCATTTTCGATTCTTTAGGCTGCTTCTGCTCTAAGAAAGTCCATGTTTCTAAACACGCTGATTATGAGTTTTCATTAGTTTTTATTTTTAGATATTATTTACTTCTCAGTTTCTCCAAACTTAAACTTACCCTTCTGTCTCCTCAACTAGTTCTAAGATCT
>NW_016109516.1:0-548 GCF_001604975.1 Cebus imitator | reverse complement strand
AATGGGATTGAAAACTCGGATAGAATGAACTTGGTGGGTTCTCCTGTGAAGTACAGAAAGGGAGCCACAGTGGCTGGAATTTGGTGGGCAACAGAGTGTGTGGCAGGATAGAGGAAGACATCTAGCTATAAGATACGCAAACACGCCAAGTACTAGAGCACAGTCGGGACCTGGAATGCAGTGCATCAGCCACTGAAGACACTTCTAAATACCAGACAGGGGACGATTCTACAGTTACAGCCTCATGGGGTGAAGACTATGGATTTCTCATGGAATCAGTGTGACTAATGTGCAACTGCACATGTGCACCAGGACTGCATCAGTGTGACTAATGCACAACTGCACATGTGCACCAGGACTGCATCAGTGTGACTAATACATAACTATACATGTGCACCAGGACTGCATCAGTGTGACTAATGCACAACTGTACATGTGCACCAGGACTGCATCAGTGTGAGTAATGCACAACTGCACATGTGCACCAGGACTGCATCAGTGTGAGTAATGCACAGCTGCACATGTGCACCAGGACTGCATCAGTGTGA
>NW_016109515.1:3660-4728 GCF_001604975.1 Cebus imitator | reverse complement strand
AGGCTTGAGCCACCGTGCCCGGCCCTTTCACCCCTTTCTTGCCCAGAAAGGAAGGACGCAGAACAGGTGGTCTTTCTTCTGGGCTCTGCTGCCTCTGCAGGCCCTCCTCTGCATTAAGACACTACAAGACACGGATGGCAGACTCCCCCTTAAATAGCTGTTTATTGGCAGTGTGCTGGAAAGGGCGATGGAGTTAGCATTCACAGACGACACCACACACGACTGTCACAAGGGAGGCAAGAGCGTGGGCAAGCCAGTTTGAAGACCCGGAGCAGGAGGCCCCTGCTTCAACAGTGTGGGAGGGGGCGGGGCCTGGAGTGTTGGGGGCAGCCTGGGAACACCTCCGCTTAGTAGGCATGGTTAGAGATGAAGAGGGACTCACTGGCAGCAGCCCCAGCCTGACCGCTTGGGGTGTACTTTCCTTGACAGGCGAGGCTGTTGGCCTAAGCGGGGAGAGGAGTGGAATGAGAAGGGTTCTTCTCCAAGTCCCACCCATCCAGGCACCCAGCCCATGTCCTGCCCACATCCTTACCAGGGCACGCTTGATGTACTCCTCCTGCGCCGCCTTCTTGTTTTCCTTCTTCCCACCCCAGGCCTTCAGGGCAGAGGCTTGCAGGGCTCGGCCATAGGAGAAGGTCAGGGCCCAGGGCTTCAGCAGGGGGCACTTGTTGATGGCGTTGAGGTTGATGGATGCCTCCTCCTCACTCTGGCCTCCAGAAAGGAAGGTGATCCCTGGGGAGCAGGGGCGAGAGGTGGGAGGGGCTGTGGTCAGAGACCCAGGAAGCTGGCAGGAGCTGGTAGAAGCTGCCATGGAAATCTGCCAGATGGGCATAGGGTCATGGGTGGAGCTCATCTACTGCCTATGTGTCAAGATGAGAGTGTGGGCCTCACCAGGGACAGCGGGGGGAACTGTGCGGCGAAGTGCTGTGACAGTTGCCATGGCAATCTCCTCGTGAGAAAACTTCTGAGTGCAGGCGTGGCCTGGGGTAACCATGTTGGGCTTCAGCAAGGTGCCTTCCAGGTAGATGTGGTGGTCGCTCAGAGCCTTGTAGACAGCAGCCAGCACCT
>NW_016109515.1:0-1490 GCF_001604975.1 Cebus imitator | reverse complement strand
CGATGCGGTGAGCGATGTCAGACAGCTCCTTCTTCTGCTCCAGGGTTAGCGCTGGATATTGGTAGGGCATGGTGCTGGTGGTAGCAAGTTCCTGGGTACAGGAAACAGAGGGAGAGGAGTGGTTAGCTGGGCCTTCTCATGATCTCCCAATGAGCAGGGCCCCTCGCCTGGAGGTCAGGGCAAATGTTCCCTACCTCCCCTGCCCCACACCCAGTAGGCCCTGGGGGCACTTCTGGTCCCCAGCTCTCCCGTACGCCCGACTTCCCTATGCTAGGCCTGCCCCTGTACCTTTCCTAACTCTGTCTGGTGCTGGGTGTTGCCCAGCTGAGGGTGGAGTTGCCCACTGGCAACTGGGGGAAAGGAAAAGGCCATAGCCATGGACAGGTGGGTCATGTTGAAGCTGGACCCTTCTGGCTTGCGCCTTGCCATGGGGTTACCTTGCCTGAAAACAAAATCGAACCGGAGTATTTTAGAATGTAAAGGTCGTGAATCGAGCAGAGGGCCCAACACCCTTGTAGGAAAGGGCCCAGATAAGGAAAAGGTCTGTGCTTCAAGCCACACAGCAACCCCGGAGCCAGATCTGAGATTAACCCAGCTCTTCTGACTGCGACTGGGGCGTTCCTTCCAATCCACCCAAGATCCCAGGCTGGCGGGCTCCAACCCTTCAAGGACATCCCAAGGTCAGGGTTTTCCCCACAAAGGAGGGGACGGGTAGTAGGAAAGGAGTATTAGGAGAAAGGTAAGAGAGCAAGGAGAAGCCCAGGCAAGGGCCCAACAAGTCCTAGCCTGAGGCGAGGAGAGGAAAGCGGTAAGGTTTGCCGTGGTCACTTCCCACGGGGCAGAGGGGCAAGCACCCCATCCCTTTCCAAGAAAAATGCTCCTGTCGCTTCGCAAGGCCGTAGCTGGTTCCGGGCTCAGAATCAAGGTCGCCCAATAAGGAAAGACGAAAAGTGTTAACGGGGCATCAAGCGCCACCGAGGGGTTTCCCGTCCTCGCGAGGGGCGCCCAGTTCCGCAGGGCAGGAACCAACCTCCCGCTTGCGAAAACCCTGGGGGTGTACACGGGCCGGCCCTCACCCCTCACTGCCTCTTAGGATCCCCGCCGAGACTAAGAGGCCCTAATCCTTTGCCACAGGGGTCCCTGCAAGAAAAGGGGAGGCGAATGGTCCTCCATCTCGTCTGTCTTCCTCCTCCGCCATGACTCAGCGTGTGCAGCGGCTGCATTGCGCAGTTAAGTGACCTCAGGGTGGAGGGACCAGGGAGCCTGTGTGTGGCCGGTAGTGGGGAGACGCTGGCATGGGGTGAGAGGGGGGCTCCACGCGGACGCCCAACCCGCCACTGCCCTCAAGATCCTTCTCCACGGTCCCTGGTCCCCGCACGTGAAGAGGGGCGCTCACCTGGTACAGGAGAGGGGCGAGTGTGCGGGATCTGGCGGCGGAGGACGGCGGGCTGGCGAGTGGACTCAAGGAGCGAACGCGGCACTCGTCACCA
>NW_016109514.1:3605-4730 GCF_001604975.1 Cebus imitator | reverse complement strand
TTTTTTTTGAGACAGAGTCTCTCTCCATTGGCCAGGCTGGAGTGCAGTAACGCGATAGCTCACTGCAACTTCCACCTCCCAGGTTCAAGCAATTCTCCTGCCTCGGCCTCCCAGGTAGCTGGGATTACAGGCATGTGCCACAACGCCCGGTTAATTTTTGTATTTTTAGTAGAGATGGGGTTTCTTTATGTTGGCCAGGCTGGTCTTGAAGTTCTGACCTCAGGTGATCCATGCTCCCCTCGGCCTCCCAAAGTGCTGGGATTACAGATGGAAGCCATTGTGCCCAGCCCACTTTTCATTTTCTTAGTCATGTCTTTTGGTGAGTAGATGTTTTTAAAATTTTGATAAAGTCCATTTGTTATTTTTCTTTTATGATTTGTGCTTGTTACGTTCTCACTGTATAGCGTTTGCCTATCCCGACATTGCCATGGTGGATTGTAATTTCTACATGTGGCTGCAACAGTATTTTCTGTCTGTGTGTTCTTCAGTGTGATCTTGCCACTCCCATTTTCTTTGAATGTTTGATAGAATTCACTGATGAGACCATTTGAAACTTCCTTTGTGGGAAGTTTAAAAAGTTATTTTTACACATTCAATTTATTCAATGGGTTGTAAGGACATTTAAATTTTCTGTTTCTTCCTGAGTCACTTTTTAAAAAGTTGTGTTTTTGAAGTCATTTGTTTACTTCATCTAAGTTGTATGTATTGGCATAAGATTGTTCATAATGGTTTTTTTTTTTTTTTTTTTTTGAGACAGTCTCACTCTGTTACCCAGGTTGGAGTGCAGTGGTGTAATCATGGCTCATTGCAGCCTCAGCCTCCAGAGGGTCAAGCAATCCTCCCACCTCAGCCTCCTGAGTACCTGGGACCACAGTCATGCATGAGCCGCAACGCCCAGCTTTTTGATTTTTTCTAGAGATGAAGTTTCCGTATGTTGTATTTTTAGTAGAGACAGGTTTTCACCATGTTGGCCAGTCTCACTCTGTCACCCAGGTTGGATCATGTCAGCTCACTGCAACCTCTGCCTCCCACGTTCAAGCGACTCTCCTGCCTCAGCCTCCCGAGTAGCTAGGATTACAGACACCCGCCACCACACCTGGCTAGTTTTTGTATTTTTTTTTTTTT